>NC_067164.1:26409330-26579330 GCF_903995435.1 Acomys russatus | reverse complement strand
GTTTGAAGAGCTACATTAGTGCTGTTATCCTAGTCCTGTCCTTCTTAGAGAAAGGAAGCTGCAGTCTCACTCTTAGAGAAGAGGAGCCTTTCATATGTATACATGTTCTGATACAGAGAGAGGCCAGTGATAGCTAGTGAAGATAGTTACTGATTTTTCTTCTTGCCACCAAGACCTTTTGTTACTTGGTAAAACATGTAGAAGAGACTTGCGATTATACACTTAAAAAAAGAGAGATAGGGTGGATAACTCATGTAATTAATAGAAATTTAAGTGAATGTTTTTGTTATAACTTTTTAGCATTTAATACTTAACTGAATAATATATTACATGGCCTGAAATAATCTGTTATTGAAATTAAGATTTCTATTGAAGAATTTCTTGTCTTGGCTGCTGCAGAGTATGGAATTTTAAAAGCAACCTGTTGATCTACTCAGTGGAAATACATCTAAATTAGAATGTTTCAAGACTAAGAAAATAGCCCGGTGTGGTGGCACATGCCTTTAATCCCAGCACTCAGGAGGCAGAGGCAGATGGATTGCTGTAAGTTCAAGGCCAGCCTGGTCTACAAAGCGCGTCCAGGACAGCCAATGCTAACACAGAGAGACCCTGTCTCAAAAAACGAAACAAAACAAACAAACAAAAAAGTCTAAGGAAATATTTAAATAAATGATTTCCTAGCCAAGTACTTTACACACATAGGTCCAAGGCACCTGCAAATTGATAAATAATATAAATGAACTTTGAAATAGTTTCAATAGTAACAATGGTTACAATTCAGAAAACTGTTTTAATAAGTGCTATTTATGAGTATTTGGATGTTTGCAGCTACACAATCAGGACAAATGTCTGGGGAAGGTAAAGCTGGTCCTCCAGGAGGCAGTTCACGTGCAGCATTTCCACAAGGTGGTAGAGGACGGGGCCGTTTTCCAGGGGCTGTTCCTGGTGGGGACAGATTTCCTGGGCCAGCAGGACCAGGAGGGCCACCTCCACCTTTCCCAGGTAAAACTTTTAAGTTTATCATAGAGAAAACATGTCTGCCTAATACCTCTTTCCTTTTCTCTCTTTTTCAAGTAATGCATTATTAATGTGACTTACTCTCCTTGTTATGCTATTTTTGGAACCCAGGAAATTTGATCAAGCATCTTGTTAAAGGAACTCGGCCTTTGTTCCTGGAAACTAGGATTCCATGGCATATTGGGCACAGCATAGAGGAAATACCCATTTTTGGCCTAAAAGGTCTTTATTTTTCTCCAAACTTGCTTGACTTATATATAGAATATTTACATCCGTCTTATTTTCTTACCTCTTAAAAAATCCTTTCAAGACCATTTTTCCTTGTTTCACTTTCTAGCTTGGCATCAGAGTAGAATATAAGGTGGGTGATTTCACTGTAAGACGTGTGTGTATGCAGAAAGATGGAAAATAACTCTAAGCATTAAGATATTAATAAAGTTTTTGTTCTAGTGATTTTTCTTAATCATTATTTGTACTAATTAAATTTGTAAGAGTATTCTTCACCTTTGTAGTTATTAGAGCATTACTATATGGGTTTCATTTAAAGAGAGAGTCATGGTTTATAAGTTCTGCTTTAGAAGTATATTGTTGAAATGTAATAGTTAAATAATCATTACTAAAGTGTTTTTCTCCTTTTTTCTCCTTTATTTTGTAGCTGGACAGACTCCACCACGTCCACCTTTAGGGCCTCCAGGCCCACCTGGTCCACCAGGTCCTCCACCTCCTGGTCAGGTTCTGCCACCTCCTCTAGCAGGACCTCCTAATCGAGGAGACCGCCCTCCACCACCAGTTCTTTTTCCTGGACAACCCTTTGGGCAACCTCCGTTGGGTCCTCTTCCTCCTGGGCCTCCACCTCCAGTTCCAGGCTACGGCCCTCCTCCAGGTCCACCGCCTCCACAGCAGGGGCCACCTCCACCGCCAGGCCCCTTTCCACCTCGACCACCAGGTCCACTAGGGCCTCCCCTTACACTTGCTCCTCCTCCACATCTTCCGGGACCACCTCCAGGTGCCCCACCACCAGCTCCACATGTGAATCCTGCTTTTTTCCCTCCACCAACTAATAGTGGCATGCCAACATCAGATAGTCGAGGTCCACCACCAACAGACCCATATGGCCGACCTCCACCATATGATAGGGGTGACTATGGTCCCCCTGGGAGGTAAGTTAATATATGTAGTAAATGAAACTGTTTAGTTAGTGAAAGATTAAGAACCGTGACTGAAATCTATTATGCTGTAGAAATGTAAAACATAATTTCTGTCCTGCAGAAAGATCAGATTTCTGAGCTGCAGTTTTATTTCAGCCACAAGACAGTGAAAAGGGGGATTTTGCTTAGACTTGATCTGGTAGGAAAAATAGCATTTTCCAATCTGGAAAAGTAATAACTGTCTCTAAGGCAAATGCCAAAAAACTCTTAGGGTAGAGTTGTTTACATTGTTATTAACTCGAGAACTTTTAAGTAACAATTTAACTTTTTTTTTTTTTTTTTTTTTTTTTTTTATCTTTTGTAGGGAAATGGATACTGCAAGAACTCCACTGAGTGAAGCGGAGTTTGAAGAAATCATGAATAGAAATCGGGCAATCTCAAGCAGTGCTATTTCAAGAGCTGTGTCTGATGCCAGTGCTGGTTTGTATATTTGTTTCAGTGTTCATTCCTATTTATGTTAAGAATAACCCCAACCTAGGGGCTGGAGAGATGGCTCAGCTATTTAGAGCTGTCTGCTCTTCCAGAGGACCCTGGTTTGATGCGCAACCACCTGTTAATTCCAGTTCCTAAGGATCCAAGGCCCTCTTCTCACTTCCTCAGGCATCAGGCACGCTGATTGTGTAAAGACAGACACACATGTAATCAAAACACCCATATACATAAGTTTAAAATAAACCCAAACTCAAAAGTTTAAGTGCTGTTTATAAAGATATTTCTCTTAACTCTATGTAATCTGTATATTCCCAAATCATTATCTCTCACTTAATTTTAAAGTATTGAAGGAAGACACATGTTGGTGTAGTGGAAAGACTACCAATTTTAGGTTATTAGATTTAGATTTAAATACTAATTGGGGGTAGAGAGATGATTCTGTGGTTAAGAGCACTGACTGCTAGTGCTGGGATCCTCTTTCATCATTGGGTACCAGGTACACACATGGTGCACAGACATACATGCAGGCAAGTGTTTTTACTTACAAAGTTAAAAATAAATTCCAACTGTGGGGATTGGAGAAGTAGCTTAGGAATTACAGTGGCTGCCATTCCAGAGGATCTAGAATTGATTCCTAGGACCCATGTGGTAGCTCACTTTCGTTTAAAACTCCAGTTCTAGGGGATCTGACATCCTCTTCTGGCCTCAGTGGGCACCAGCCTTGCTTCTGGTACAAATACATATATAGGCAAAACACTTGTACATATACGAAGAGATAAAATGCTAACTTTGGTATTTAATAGTTCAGAATCCCAAAGATAACTCGTTCTCATATTTGCAAAAGAGTAACTGTCCCTCTTCATGAAACAACCATCAATTGTACTAGCATCATGAAAATGAGAGTCTTCTGCAAATTTCAAAATATTGAGTGAAAGTCATTGTCTATGGTCACCTTAAAATTTTGACACTTACAGGTCAGGTGAAGGTGGAGCCAGACTGGTCTACAAAGTGAGTTCAGGAGAGAAACCTGTGTCATAAATAAATAAGTAAATAAGGAGACATTCAAAAAAGTTCTCATTACTTTTACTCTCAAATGGTTTGATGAGAATTTGGAAACAATTTGTTAATTAACCTTTTCTTTGCCCTGCAGGTGATTATGGGAGTGCTATTGAAACTTTGGTAACAGCAATTTCTTTAATTAAACAATCCAAAGTGTCTGCAGATGATCGCTGCAAAGTTCTTATTAGCTCTTTGCAAGATTGCCTTCATGGAATTGAGTCCAAGTCCTATGGCTCTGGGTCGAGGTAAAACTTTCCTGTCTCAAGTATTTTTAAAACTGCTAGTTAGCAGAAGGGGGGAAAGGGGTAGAGATGGATCAAGTTAAGAGCATTGCTTGCTCTTCTAAAGGCCCTGAGTTCAAATTCCCAGCAACCACATGGTGGCTCATAACCATTCTGGTGTACATGCAGGAAAAACACTGTATAATAAATCAATATTTTTAAGCAAAGATTAAAAGACAAAAAGACAAAAAGGGGAAAATGGAACTTTAAAAAAAAAAAAAAATGGGCCAGTGAGTTTAGGTACTGCATACCCAGCAGTCAGAGTGCAGTTTTCAAACTCTAAATGCATGTTCATGCTTCCTGAAGTTCTTAAAGTTGTCACTTAGAATAAAATTATACACAAGGAGCTATGTGGCTTCTCTTTCCTTTTAGACTACTGTATACATTCAAGCACATTGTGTGATGTAATCTCTCCTTGATTCTCCTAAGTCTCATATTTACTGTCTCTAGTCAAATGGGTCTCCTCACTGATTTTTATGCTTGATATTCCTTCTTGGAACCATTTTTCTTGTTGTTTTTCTCCTCTTCTACATTTTCATGTTTTAACTTAATCCAGTCTGCTACATTCTATTTCTTTTGTAGTATTTACTATAACCACCTTTGATTATTGATTTTTATTAATCATTATTTTCCATTTCTTACTGAACACATGTTGGCCGATTGCAAGGGGCTTAGCTATTAAACATTGCTTTATACAGGAGACAGGATGTTTTCAAAGAGGGAGTTATGAACAAAGAAGTGATTATCTATTTTGTAATAGAGTTTCAGTTTAGATTTACTTACGTGTATCAATATTTTGCTAGCATGTGTTTATATACTCACCCCATACGTGTGCCTGGTGCCTGAAGGAGTCAAAAAAGCATTCATTAAGTCCCCTGGAGTTAAGGATGTCTGTGATGGTTGGGAGCCATCATGTGCCTACTGGGAATCGAACCCTGGTTCTCCCAGACAGGGTTTTTCTGTGTAGCCTTGGCTGTCCTGGACTCCCTTGTACACCAGGCTGGCCTCTGAACCCAAAGAGATCCGCCTGCCTCTCTCTGTCAAGTGCTGGGATTAAAGGGGTGTGCCACTACACTGGGCTAGATACAGTTTTTTAAAGGTTACTTTAAAAAGCATTTTCACTAATCTTGAAATGTTACGTATTTTGTGAGGTAAATGTTTAATCTTTACACGATACTATTTCTTTTGAGGCAGGGTCTCACTCTATGGACCAGGCTGGCCTTGAACTTACAGAAAGATCAGCCTGCTTCTGTATTCTCAGTGTTGTGTTTCCATACTCAGCCACATTTTTAATATTTTGATTTCATATGTGCAGCTATTTTGCCTGCATTCCTGGCTGGGCACCAACCATGCTAGGTGCCCACAAAGGCTAGAAAAGGGCCTTGGATCCCCCAGAACTAAAGTTAGAGATGGTTGTGAGCCACTATGTGGACACTGAGACTTGAACCTGTGTTCTAGAGAACCCAGTGTTTATAGCCCTGAGCCACCTCTCCAGTTGCCCACATCATGCTTCTGTCTGTCCTTAGTGTGCTTCTTCTGGAGGTAGTGTCTTACTTAATTCAGAGAAAGGAGTTTATGTTGGACACAGCCTTTACTTTGTTATTACCTTTCTGGCTCAGTGTAAATATCTATCTGTGAAGAAATTTGTCATAGCTAGTGACCATATCAAGCCCTGTCTTCATTTCGGGAACATGTAGCTTGATCAAGGAGCTTAGCACTAAGTTTAGTTGCCTGGTTCAGAAAAATTCTTACTTAAACTAATAGAATTATTATAAACTTTGGCTATGGTTTTTGGGTTTTTAAGATGTGGTAAAAAGTAGTGTAAGTTATTTTTTATTCATTATTTCATGGGTCCACACTGTAGACCACAGTGATGTCAGCATGACCTTTCTTTCTTTCTTTTTTTTTTTTTTTTTGAGACAGGGTTTCTCTGTGTAGCCTTGGCTGTCCTGGACTCACTTTGTAGAGCAGGCTGGCCTCAAACTCACAGCAATCCGCCTGCCTCTGCCTCTACCTCCAAGTGCTGGGATTAAAGGCGTGCACCACCATGCCCAACTCAGCATGACTTTTCTTTTCATTTTCACTTAAAGGAACAATGTCCAAATTGCCTCTCAGCATCATGACTTCACACGTTGGGAACTGTTATTAGTAATCCAAAGGTTATTCAAGCATAAGCACTGCACTGTCATGATCCTTACAACAGATACTGAATAATTAATGAGCACACAGCATATAGTGTGGGTACACTGGACATGGAGTGGCTCACAAGCAAGCAGGGAGGAGCAAGATGACAGATTTCATGATGATGAATACCTCAATCTAGGTGGCTTGGGTCCTGGAAACATGACTAGGGACTGCAAGTGAATGAAGAAAGGACAGATACATTTTCAGGAGAGCCAGAATCAGGAAGGTTCTGCTACCACTGCAACCTGTAACTTGGAACTTCATATATTAGGTGCAATACTGGGGGAGGGGCAGACTTGTCTAGGTAGGTGGTCTCTGTAGAGTAGCAGTTGCTATTTGAAAAACCGTCCTAGAGGAAGCTGCCTTTGTTAATCTTTATGCTCACTGACCAATTTATTCCTAAACACTCATACTTGGGCTCCTGAGTACAGCTTGACCACCTTTCTTGAGCCTGGTCTGTATGGGAACCCCCTTTGCCAGTGTTTCATGGGGTTTGGTTAGGGCCTTGTGGTCCCCACATGGCCAAGGCCATGTCAATAACACAGTTATTCAAAACTTTACTCACTTGGGACTTTCTCTACTCCTACAGCTAACAGAATGGCATAACAATGTTTTATTACTGAAATTTTAGATTTATATTTAGACTGCTTCACTTGTAATTGAAACCATGGAAAATAAAACTAGTGATAAAAGGAAAACTGTATTGAATGTCTTTCGAAGCTTTACAGTTATGGACAGCATTAATCCAGTAATTTCTTTTAGAAGACGTGAACGATCAAGAGAAAGGGACCATAGTAGATCACGGGAAAAGAGTCGGCGTCATAAATCTCGGAGTAGAGATCGCCATGATGATTATTACAGAGAGAGAAGCAGAGAACGAGAGAGACATCGGGATCGCGATCGGGACCGGGATCGTGAACGTGACCGAGAGCGAGAATACCGTCACCGTTAGAAGGTGGGCATTCCTTTTTGTTATTTTATTTAGTATGTGTGTGTGTTTTAACAGTAATTATAACTCCAAGGCTGTTGTTTATACAGTAAATATACCTACATTTTAAGTGGTCCAAGTACTTGTTCTGATTTAATCTTCTGGAAACGTCTGAAAACAGGTAAGCCATTTCAGGTAAAAAACATTTAACCTTTTTTCCATTAAATATTGTATTCATGAGTTATCTGTGACTTTTAGATTTCACTCAGATTGTGGTTTTAAAGCAATAAAAATAATCAAGAGGACTCATTGTCTACTTCTAAAATTTGAAAATTGGGATTGTTGTAATCACATACATTGTTTGCATGTGATTTAAAATCCAAAATTACCAGGGCATTGTTTCAGAAATGAGTTTTTTTGTGCTTGGATTTTTAAAAATAAAACTTCTATCCTTTCTTCCTTGAACTAACTTCATTTGTCCCTGAAACTTTTTAAGAAAATCTAACACTATAATAGATTATAATACAAAAGGTTGTTTTTCAGCATTGAAAGTGCTTTTTTTTCCTTAAAAAATTAAAAAAAATTTTTTTCCTAGCATTTGATTTTTGTTTTTTAAAGGAACACTATCTTTTTATTTGCAAAGAAGACATAAAGTGGGTTCAGGTTACATATCTAAAAACTTTACATTGCCAAGTAATTGCCAAGCCAGACATCCCAAGTTAGAAATACTTGGGAACAATTTTCTTTGTTGTTTCACTCATAAGCCATAATCATTGTCTTTTTTTTTCTGTATTTAAAAAATTTCTTGTGTACATTTTTTTCATAAAGTAAAATGAGTTGTCTGTTTATACTTCATTTTTACATGTAATTTTATTTTGTATTTGTGAACAGTGTTTACTCATGAAGAGTGGGGAAAAAGCACTGTGAATCTTTTGTATGTGGCAGGTTATTCTGTAAACAGCTTCATATATTAATGGAATATTTGAATTAAGTTAGACTTAAAACAAGTCCTTTATAATTAAATTCTTTACAGAAACGTACTGAAAATTCAGTCCTGAAAATTGTTAATATTTAAATTGTAATTGGCTTTATCATGTATGTAATTCTGTCACTAGCAGTTTCTCATATAACACACATGATCCTTTTTGAAAAAGAAAAGTAATTCTTTTATGGAACATAAGTTAGTAACCTTACAGTTTAAGGGCTTTTTGAAGTGAGAAAGCCCATTTTAATACTTTGTCTTACATATTAAATATGCCCTTGAATATTTATAAAAACTTTTTTTACTACTTATACTCTGCATTAAAATTTTAATACTCAAAACATTTCTCTATTTTAAAATTACTAAAATTGTGCTGTTTTGGTATAAAAACTGAATGTTGTATCATTTAAATCTTAGCTGAATTTTAAATGAAGTTTTTTTATTCCTAGTAAAAATCCCTTAAGGTGGATTGTGGCCAAGTTATCGCATGAAATGTCTGATACGTCATTTAATAAAGAACAGAGTCTATAAGTTGTATTTTTATTCATTTGTTTATTTATTTATTTGTTTATTTATTTATTTATTTATTTTAGGCTTTGTAGTTTATCAGCCATCTTATAGTACCAAAGATATGATAGTGAAACTTGGATACATTTCCAGTAATTCAGTGTGTCCATCCAACCAGTTCATATGTAGAGTTAATTAGTAGCAGTTTTCCTTATGGGTGTTCATAAAATTAATTCAGTAAACCAAGTATGTTCCTTTGAAAATTTCATTGTTAATTTTTACATCCTTTGAATTTACAATCCAGTTGAGAGTATACACCTAAATATTCATGATTTGAGTTCCATGTCATTCAGGCATTAACTACAATTTCTTAGTATGCAGTTGATGTTTTCTGCAATCAGTGATGTACCATTTCCCAAATCCCATGTTTTGTTTGTACATTAATCAGAATTGAATTGTAATATTGTGTGTGCCTTCATCCAAGCAAAATTTACGAAAGCCTTTCTAGAGGGGGAAAGAGGATTCTTTCCTGGATCATTGTACCTTTGCTATATTCCAAGAGGTATTGTAGAAGTAGATGTGAGTAAGAGGGTGGGGGCTGGGATAAATACATATATTGGAGTGCAAACCTATTTGCAAATTTTATTACCATTATAAGGTCTGTTGACCTCTTTAGAAGTTTTTAAATATGAGTCCTTTTGAACTTCCTTGTAAAATTTAAATGGAATAAGAAATACTTCAACAATAAAGTAAATGTCAGTCTTTGTGTAAGTTAATAATGTAATATGCTAATGAGTGATGATGGTGGGTGAAGGGAGATGCTGCTGTTAATGTCTGTCCCATTCTAAGTTTTTTTTTGTGTTTGAACTTTTGGGTAATGTCAATAGCATTCTCATTTGAAAATGTATTAGTTTTTCTAAAAGCATTCCATACTCAAGTTCAAATGGGTAATAATACTTCAATGAGAAAAAAAAATAAGTTTTGTAAATTTCAGAGTGTAAATGCGTTGTGCTTCATATACTGTAATTTTTGCCTCTATTCTCAGACCACTCTGAGCAAAATAAAAGATGTAAGGTTGTGTTCTTAATGGAAGTAATGTTACTGTTGAAGTTATAGTTGAGGTCCTTTCTTTAGGTTTTGTTTAACTTACTACTGCTTTAGAATAGCCCCACTCAGCAGTTTCTGTTAAACTGAGTTTTGTGTACTGAAGAAAAGTGAAAGCAAATTCTTTTTCTAGATGCTTTTTATTCAGGCTCCTCTTCCTAACTTATGAGATTCACATGTTCTCAAGTGATTACTGCCCCCCCCCCCCACTGTGTTTGGAACCTGAGTAAAATAGCTGTGATTACTGCTGGCATAAATGTCGTTAACTTGGATTTATTTACTGCACAGAATTTAGGATGCTTTGTGTTGCTTATTCAGATTATATTATAGCTTTTGTTAGTTTGGGAGAAAGCCCAAAGGAAAGCATTTCCTTTCTATTAAGATGCACCACCTCCTTAGGAGTGTTATGCTGAAGCTTTTGTGAAAATGAAATTCTTTTCATTGCCTAGGGAGTGAAAACTGTTCACAGGATTTCAAAATTACTTCTATAACTCTAGATCACTTGTTTCCTGCCTAGTATTCCCAGCTTTGTTTTCTTATGCTTTCCCATCTATCTCAACTGCTTTGCTTCATTTTGCTATGCTGGCTCAGTTTATTTTTTGATTCCTGATGATGGTTTTAGTATTTGTAAAATCTATCTTGACCCTACACTGTCTTACTTGAAGTGACAAAGAGAGGGTAGGAAGTGATCTCTTGGATATATATGTATAGTGTTTTGCTCACTGTGGTTTAAGAATATAGTTTTGTTTATAAATAATTGATGTTCTCTGTCTTAAAAAAATTCAATGCCAATGTGAGTCACCTTGCTTTCTCACCTTCATCTCAGTGTGAACTCCCTACCATTGTTTAGTTTGTATATTGGATTGTTTTGAATAACTAATGTTTTAAATGAATATTCAATTAGCATTGTTGAAAGGAAACCTACTAACCAGGAAGAGAAGATTGTCATTCATGTTACTCAAATTTACACTTTTGCTTTCTGTGGTTAAACAAGATCTTGACAGTGGGTGAATTCTAAGCAACAAACAGTTTATTTTGAAATGTCCATATTTTTTGGATGACTCTTTGGCACCAAGCTTTTTTCTTTTTTTGTGATGGAGTTTATTTCTATGCAGCCAGTTCCATAGACTACTTAATTGTGTATTTTGTAGAGTAGTAACAAACTTTAGTTGAAATGGGGTAAGTATGATGTTAAAACACAAGAGAAAAACAGGAAAGACAAACTGTTTCAGTAGTTAGGAGCCTTTTGTGAACATCAGTAATAAACAATTGTTTTTTATGTACTGTGTCAACATAAGATGAAGCTTAAGAGTCATTATGTTTATATGCTTCTGTTTCCGCCTTCATCCCCATTCCTCATTAAGGAGAAAATTTAAGATCTAGAAGGGTAAATTTTACTTATTTGAAAGCATTGCATTTCTAAAATTATGTGAGAATCCTTTTATATTTGGCACATTACTATGAAAATCTGCAAGAGCTCACTATGATAATATACACTTGTGACCTCAGCACCTAAAGAGGATTCTGTGAGGTTCAGGTGAGCCTAGTTTACATGTAGAGTTTCAGGCTAGCCAGGCCTCTGTAAGACCTTGTTTCAGAAATAAAGACACCCAACATAAAAACCTATGAGAATTCTCATCAAATAGATTTAGAATGTTTTACTTAAAAAGACAATTTTACCATGAATAATGACGAATAATGCTAAGATTGCATCTATAAGTAACAAACTCAATTTGAGCTGTTCATGATGGTTTGGCAGCACATTATCTCAGAATGTAGGCATCTCACTCTGTAGTGACGTTTTATTGCTTTAACTTTAAAGTGTAGTTTCATTGCTTTAGTTCCTTTAGCAGCTGTTCACATAGGTTCCTTTATAACTGAGAGCTAAAGCAAGTAATTGTGTGAATTTGACATTACAGATTTGAGCAAATGCTATTTTTACTATGGGCATTGAATGTATATGTTACTTTTAAGCTTTTTGATAATTTTGTTTATGTAGCTGTCTACTTAGACATTTGAGACTATAGTACGGAATTGAAAATGGGTTGTATTGCCTTCAAATTTTGCTTCCATTTAAGATTGTAAAATTTGTGTTTATGTAAAGTGTTTAGAATTAGAAATAAAAGCTTCTAAACTATTCCCTAAATTTTATGTCTGTATGGTGAAAATTTAAGGTTTACCAGTTAGTAAAGACCTATCTGTAATATAATGAAGGAAAAGATGAGTGCATTATTAGTTCTGCCTAAATATGTATATTATGACCTCACAAACAGGATATCCTGTATTAAAGTAGTAAGTTTCCATTGGGGTCATGCATATATATCCCTTTCCTTGCACTGTGACTTTAAATAATTTTTCTCTCAGTGATTGATTCATTCTTCATCCCTTACAACACAACAGAAATATTAGGAGAGACAACACTTCTTTTTAGTAGGATTTATGAATTTTCCTGTAATCTTTTTTATAGAATAAAACATGTGCCTTGTCTTCCTTTAATGCTTTACTGTTTTTAAAATTCACCAGTGCTGGATGTGTTAGTGTAGGTTGTTAGAGTAGGTTGTGTGTGTGTGGAGTGTGTGTGTGTGTGTGTGTGTGTGTGTGTGTGTGTGTGTGTGTGTGTGTGTGTGTGTGTGTAGTGCTGGATTTAGTCCTTTGTATCTATCCCAGAAGACAAACCAAAAGACCTACAAGAATTGTAACCTGTAAAAGTGAAACATTTGAAAACTGATGTTGTAGACTTTCTTCTGTTAAATAACTCCTATATAAGCCTCATCAACATATAAAATCAAAGGTACAAAAGATGATTACTATAAATAGCGTAAATATCTCTAAAAATATGCAGATACATAGTATTTAGATGAGAAAGAACCTTTCCTTTTGTTCTTTCAAGATTTAAGGTTTTATTAGTATGAACATGTGTATGCATACTGATACTTTTAAGATTCTCGCAGTAGAGAAATGAACACAAAGATTTGTAGTTGTCACAAAAATTGTTCCTGATTATAAAGCAGAGAATCTTTTGAAAATTATTTTTTTAGGACAATGCCACTAAGCATTGTATGCTTTTGGAAAACATTAAAATACCCTTTTAGTATTTTAAATATTTGGTATTTCAGTGATTATTTTTTAAAATTAATGTTTCTTTTTTGGACATTAACTTGAAGTTTACATAAATATGTATTACTGAGACTATATTATCAATTTTATTGTTGGTTTTCCCTCTCCCCCTTTATGTAAGTTTTCAATGAAATTTATCATTGTAGATGCTCATTAGTTTATGTTTGGTTAGTGGATATAGCTGAAATAGGATGAAAGTAATGTCTCAATTATGTATTGTGTCTAAAGATTTGTATGTGGATGTCAGATTTAATGTCCATCTGAGGTATTTATTTATAAATTTTGTAACATGGAACTCCATTAATTTATAACAGATTGGCAGAATTTCATGTATGCTGTCAAATACAGTTAATTTGTGAATTTCATTGCATTTTATATTCAGTTCAGCATTTGTCAAATAAGTTGATATGTGGATGAATGAAAAATATCTACATTCAAATCCAAGCATTTTCCCACTTATTTTGTAGTATGCATATTTTAGAAAATGACTTATGGCTGTTCTCAATCATCACAGAAACAGTAGCTGCTCTGTTTTCATTTGTTATTGTAACTTTTTCTTTTTAAAATTAGCACATATTGTATACAGTAATGGTCTTCACTGAATTTTAAATGTTGATATGTAAAAAGAATGAAATATGACAATTTTCTATTTTTGAATTTGTAAATAAGGAGCATTTCTCCACCACACAAGCAGCTACTGTTTGAGTTACCTTTTGTTTTGTGTTAGAATACCTAACCGTGAGTAGGTGCACGACTTGTGTATGTATAGCTAAGCCATTTTTCTGTGTATTTTGGGGAATAGCAAAATCTACATCACAAATTTTGACACATTACAGCTGAAGGAAGAGGAACACCTTCCAAGACAAAACAGTCTTCATGGGGGAAAAGTGACGCTTGTCCAGCAGTTTGCTTCTTGTGATTGAACTGAGCCTGTAAGGAAGGATTCATGGATAAACTGAGCAGGAATAGATCTGAATAAAGCAAATCTGCATAAATGGTAACCAGTAGCTCTACTTTATTTTTTATGTTGCTTAACTGTTTTATTTGAAGGAAACCTGTGTGATTTTAAAAAGTTAATAGCTTTTGCAACTTTATTACTGGTTATATATATTTGGCCATTATAATGTGCAAGCAATTGGAAAAAAAGTCAAGTAAATGCTTGTTTTTATAGTAGTTTGTTCTTGTTAAAATGTTCATATGATAATGTCTGTAAACAGCACCACTTTGATTACAATAGATGTAGTGTTGTAATAAACTGTTTAACGGGGCTGATGTGTAAAGCTGTTCAAGTTATTTGATGTTTACACCTCAGGGAAAGTCTTGTGTTCAGCAATATCTAAAGATAATGTTACTATGACAACATTTTTACTGTCCTTTAAAAAAGCATTGCAATAGCGTGTTTGGATATGCATCAATCTAATCTTGCGTTCAGTGAATTAAACATAACTAATTAAGTGTCTCTTGCCCTTGATTTTGATATTAGAATAGGTGATTACATGGGTATTTACTATTTCTATATTCTGCTTTTCTAGCTGTTTTTACCTAGTTAGCTTGTGATTTTGCTGAATGGTATGTAACCGTGTAAAAACTGAAATTTGACAGATACAGCAATCTAGTCAATGTGTTAGGGGTAAAAAAAAATTTGAGGTTGTAACATTTTTGGTAAAAATTCATGTATTTGCTACAGTAGTGCAGCTTAATTACAACCCAGATATACTGAAAAATTAATTGAGAACTGCTAGCATTTAAGAGAGACTTTGATAATTCTGATTTGATGCAGTAATTTACTGTATCATGCTGATGGTGCCATGGGCAGTGTGAATACGGCCATACAGCAGATAAATGAGTAAAGAAACCCTGTTTGATAAAGATTTCTGAAGGGTGTGACGTTTACTAACATTGGGCTGATTCTTGAGTGTGTGTTATAAGGGATTACAGTTACATCCTGTCTTCATGGTTCAAGGAATTCTATGTATATTCCTGTAACCTTGTTGATTTACGCTTGTTGAGAGTTAGTTAATGAGCTGAACTTCTTAAAGCCAACTATAATAAAAGGCTGTATTAAAAGCACCTGGCTAGCATGTGTTCTGCAAAGTTACCAGACAAATGGTCAACTCGATGACCTATTTTTATAGAAAGGTAAAAATTAGAATTACTAAATAAATTTGAAATAAAAATCCTTAAGCTAATTTGTTTTAAATATATTTTAAAGATCTTCTTACCTATGAGAGATCTTTGGATATTATGCATTGACTTTGAAGTTTGTCTCAATCTAAGGGCAATGCCTAAGGTATGTACCATGGCTAGAGAGAATGTGCAGCGTGAGAGATTTGTACTTCTCTTCAGTTTCATCGTTTCTGCTTTTAAAGTACTCAAAAATTAGTTTTAAAACATCCATACCACTGCCAGTTCATTTTAAAACGTTTTGTGAGCAGAGTGTTTGGGCAAGGGATCATTGGTGTTTACTAGAAGAACTGTTGTTAGCTCTCAGAAATGATTTTTCTTAAGTGTTTAATCTTGTTGAAATGTAGTTGCCTTTTTAATTTGAGAGTTGTATCAAAATCTATTGTTTTGTGTATAGGTATTGTAAGTTTTTGTCATTTCTTAGCTTTTTTTTTTTTTTAAAGTTTAATTGCAATACCCTAATGTGAAGACGTTTGGACATAGTTTACAAGGGAAATTAATTAATAGTAAGATTAAAAGGTAAGTAAAATGTCCACGAGGGTAAAATTTCTCTGAAAACTTTAAAAATGGAATCACAAATACATATACTTGAAATGAAACTGGAGATTTTGTACTATTTTAATCTTTCATTGCTTTTCATTTCTTTCTTTTTTGTTTTTAAATCAGTTGAACCTTTTGCTTCCTTTCTGTCATCCTCTCTTTGCTTGGCTTATTCCATTAAGTGACTTTGGTTGCAGATAGTGTGAGTGCTGCTGCTAGTCGATTATTTTAAGTGTTGTCAGGAAGAAATAAAATAACTTTGGTTTGGCCAAATTTGCAAAGTCTCCTACGTGATAACACATGAATGTATAACAGTAAAAGTAAAAATTTCAAGCCTTGTTTTATTTGTCAAAGCCCTTCTGTTATTTTAATGTGTAAAAGCAGTCCAAAGAGAGAAATCTTTGCAAAGACACCAAAAAACAACAAAAACGAGAGAGAGGATCAAAAAGGAGTGAGGGAGAGTTTATATAGTGGCCATGAAAACCAGCTTGAGTTTATCTTGAATCCTAGCATTGCCTAGTGCTGTGCAGTCACATTCCTTGCAACTAGTAGCAAAGTTAGATGAGTGGCAGAGCACTCACATGGTGTTTATCCTGGAGCAGCACGTTGAATTCAATACACTGCTTTGAGGGAAAGGAAATACTTTTGTAGAAAGGATTATTTTAGTGTAAATATACAAGTGTTTGTCAGTTTTCATCAAGATTTTGAGCGACTTGCCATAGCTATTGATCGTGTATCTTAGCTCATTTAATGGCTCTTTCACCTAGAATGTTCTTAAGCAGTTGATTACATTTTGGAATTCACAAATAACATGTAGCTTAAGATATTATTTTCATTTGATTCTCCTATGGAGACTGTTGCTTTAGCTTTTACTAGTTTAAAGTCAGTTCTAAAATTAAACATGAACATTTTAATGAATGTTGTATAATATTTTATAGTGAAGGGGGAAATTGTTGGAAAGGGTAAGACTTTCTCTTTCCCTGTGTATTTGAATGTGCCAATAACCTAAGTACATGCTGTTTCATACAATGAGATGCTACTGCAAGACTCTTCTGTTGGAGTGCTCTTGGCATTTTAGTTTTGTTACCCAAATGGTCATTGCATCTGTGTATCTTACAAGGTGGCCCCAATATTGTTTTAAGCTTCAGCTTAAGTTATTTTAAGAGGAAGTTTATATTCTGAGTCTTTACTGAGAATACAGTGTTGAGATTCTTGCTATTACACAGATAAATGATTTTTAAATTTTATTCATGACATTCATTTGCAACCTATAGTCCTCTGTAAATGTTTCCCCTGGTTGTATGTACTTTACTAAATGCACGCCTATTCATTGTACATACTAGACACTTACGCTAAAACATATTAAGTAGGATTTTTGTAGCAAAGCATTCTATTTTTATGTTCTTATAGTGTATGTGTTAACATTAATATTCAGTTTAAACACTGGTGTATTTATTTTTTAGCAACTTGACTCCTAGAAGCCTTAGACTGATTTTTAAATAAACATTCAACCAAAAATTATGAATTTATTGAGATGTGGCCTTATATGTGGTGTTTTTTTGTGTTCATAACATGAGATTTTTTTAAAATTTAGATTTTATTTAAATAAAGATTTAGAATTAGTTTCATTTTAAGTCAAAATAGAAAATGTACTAAGCGTCTAGGCTTCTGGGAGGAAGTTCTTATACTTCTTATACTCTTCTTTCTTGTGTTAGAAAGAAGCAATATGAATTTATGAATATTCAAAATATTCAGGCCATTGTATTATGTTCAGATTGGTTTAGGTTTGTTTTAGCCCAATGTTTCTTTAAAGTTCCAGGTCGTTGGCATTCACTGAATATATTATCTACTGTTTTTTTGTATGGGGTGTATGAACTCTTGGTTACATATAGGCAGATTTCAGTATTTTAAAGACTTCCTGCTACGTTAGTTATATTGTACTGGGAGGCTTTTAAAATACTAGGTAAGATTTAATCGAAGTCACACAAATCTTGAATGGTACCTGTGGATAGTAAATACTACGAGCATTTTTTTCATGTTACACCCTAAAACTCCACCATGGGAGTAAATTACATTCACTTCATAATTGGACAGACTCTTACCCTTAATTTTAGGAAAAAATATTTTATTTTGAAGGGGTGTGTGTGTGTGTGTGTGTGTATACATATATATACACACACATATATACATATATACACACACACACACACGCCTCACTGTTCCTGCATAACAATTCTCAGCATTTATGTATTCAATTATTTTAAAATACAGTGATAAATTCATGTTTGTTTATCTTATTTTATTTTTTACTTTGAAAATTGTAGTACTCAGGTGGTATTTAATGGGAAATGGTCCTTTGGGGTGAATCATGTATTTTGAGGACTGCAACTATAACATTTATGACTTTAGCCTTAAAAAGGTCTATTATTTCTTTCTCTGCATCCCATGGTGTATTAGCAAAGTAGTTTACAGCCCAGTACAGCCTTACAAAGTTGTTTTACAATTTTTTATGGAAAACCCTTAGCAACGAAAAATTGTATCATATTACAGTACCCATGAGTTATTGAATAACCACCCTTTGTAAATAAATTGTCTAATATCAGAAGGCCAAAGAAAGTCTTGAGATTTTAGCTATTGAATGTGGTGACTTCATAAGATTTCTGTGCACAAGGTAAGATTCCATTAAATAGGCATCCTTTTGATGTCCATGAAAACTAGACTTCCATATTAGCTTCTTTCAAAAGGTTCATTCCCATTTCATTAAAACGTTTGTATTTGCAATTTTGTGTTTAATGTTTTACTTTGTCTTTTCTTTCTTTAGCATTTAGGTGACTGTTCAGCAGGTTGCTATATGGCCATTGTTGGCCTTAAACTGCGCTAGTAACAAGCATGGTATTTAACTTGTATTGGAAATAAAAACAAAGTTTTGATAATACTTTGCAGTTTGTCCTTCTTGGTTTGACTTTGAATAAATATAGTATTAATAGATTAGATGCTCATTTGTGTTTTGTCTAAGCCAACCTCCTTGAGAGTGGTTATTTTCTCCCAGCATACACAGCAACTTATTTTACCAGATAACTTGAGAACAGTATAAGACATACTTTCCAATAGTAATAGATTTGTTCTTGAAATATCTGATCCATTGGGACTGGGGATACAGCTCAGTTGGTAGAGAATTTGCATACAATGCAGGAAGCCTGGGCTTGATTCACAGCACCACACAAGACAAGCCATAGTGGGACACAACTGTAATCTCAGCACTCTGGATCAAAAGTTCAGATTTATCTTCATCTCGTGCATGAGATCCAAGCCCTCCTGGACTATACGAGAGTATGCTTTTAAAGAAGAAAGAGAAATACTTGATAGGCAAATGTTGAATTGGATGGCAAGTTTTTACATGCCACTTCTGAATAACAATGCTAAACAATTTAGTTACTGTCAGTGCTTACATGGCATTGTTAGCTTTCTTGTTACTGTTTATGCATTTTAAAGTTGCATTCATCACTGGAATAATTTGTCTATAGCCTTAGTATAACAACAAGGAGCATGTAACTGAAAGTTACTGGGGATGTCTTGAGTAAAGAACACACCAAACAAAAAGGAATCAGTTACAGCTTGCATTCCCTCAAACTTAGGGAATAGCTGAGGGATGACATTGAATCTGGGATTCTTCTGCCATGTGTGAGTGCTGTCATAATGGACATGGTGCCATTCCCAGTTTCTGCAGTGCTAGAGATTGAAACCCAAGGCTTCCTTCGAGATAGCCAATTGAATTACAGCTCCAACCTGGTACAGCTGTTTCTGCCTGTTAAACAAGAGACTCAAGATGATTCTCTTAGTCTTCCTACTTGTGTTTCCTAAGCCCAATCATGAAATAACTTTGTTTAGATTTTGTTTTTTTGAGACAGTTTTCTGTATAGCCTTGGCTATCCTGGCCTCACTTTGTAGACCAGGCTGGCCTCGAACTAAAATGATCACCTGCCTCTGCCTCCCAAGTGCTGGGATTAAAGGCAAGCGCCACCATGCCCAGCCCCTTTATCAGCTTTTATCTTTCATTGACAGTGCTTAGGAGTTTGTGTATGCACCTTGATTCTGATCAGGTATGCAGGATTTTCATACTTCAAAATGCATACTCAGCCCCGGGTATGGTACTGTCTGCCTGTAATTGCCATCACTTGATGGACATAGGAGAATCTCTAGTCTAAGGCTAAACTAAGTTACTGGTTCGCCCTATCCTTATGTGTCTGTGTTGTGTAGGCACATGCCAGTCAGATTTAAGGACAGCATATATCTTGCTTTGCACCTTAAGATAGCATCTCTCTTGTTTCTGCCATATTGGCACACTGAGGCTTGTGATCAGATGGGTGAATTTCCTCAGCACTCATACTGAGATTAAAGGTGTGTACCACACCAGGTCCCTCACTCTATGTAGCTGGGCCGGCCTTGAACTCAGAGATCCTCCTGCCTTTACCTTCCCTATTGCTGGGATTACAGCTACCCGACTGTTGGTGCACACTCAGGAGTTCCAGGACAGCCAGGGCTGTTACACAGAGAAACTTTCAAAAAACCAAACCAACCAACAAACAACCCCCAAGGACACCTCTCTTCTGTTTTTTATTGGCTTTTAGGAATCATGTCCTAAATCACCACAAAATCATGCTTTTTGGTGTGCTTACCTGCTAAGCCCTCATGTCTACCCAGTTAGGCCCCACATTAAGTGAGAGGAAGGTTTATAGAAAGCTTTGGCTTACTTCCTTAACATTATACTGAAATCTGGTAAAGAGGGAAGTACCTACTTTCCCTGTAGAGCAGATTGTGGAAAAAACCTGTGGGGAGAAGAATTCAGTGTAGTAGGATTTTAAAGAATGCTTGTTTACCTAAAACAGGTAGTAAGAAACATGAAAGCTGTAAGATTTATTAACGCTGGAGTCTCCGACCTTAGAGTCAGTGAGATGGCTCAACAGGTAGGTCCTTGAGCCACTCCTGAAGACCTAAGTCCCATCTGCAGGTCTCATGAGGTCTAAGAAGATAAGTAACTCCTGTTGGTTGCCTTTTGTACACAGGCACAGTGGCATGCATGCCCCCTTCCAAGTCATGTAATTTTAAAAATTACTTTAAATATCACAGGAAGTGACTAGTGTATATGACGTGTCACAATTCAGTATTTCTAAGCATCTGCTGCAGATTAAGTTGGGAAAAGAGATTAGATAGGCCAATGAAGCTTACAGCTTTATCAGAAAATGGAATAAAAAAGGGAAAGTAAATGAGGTGACATGCAGGGTCAGTGGAATAGTACATGATGGCGAGCATGTGTGATGTCATTCCAGTGACTAAGATGGAGAACACTAGAAGATCTTTAGAAGGTGCACATTTAATATTTTGCTGTCCAAGAAATGGCAATCATGTAGCCATGAGAACCTAGGGTTAAATCGTAAGTCTCATAACCTTTAGTTACAGTTAAAATAGCGAAAAGGCTAAATGTGGTAAGAACTTGGATAGTGGTAAAAGGAATGTGAACAGTCTAGTTGGTATATTCATACTTTTAGGAGGCAAACAAAAGAAACTCATTGAGATCAATATGAAGTGAATGGGTGGAAAAAGAAAATTTCTTAAAGGAAAATAAATACGTGCAAGGTTATAGGTTTGTACTTATTGGACAGGAAGTATTCGTAATTAGTGACCTGCTTACTTTGAAGTAGAAATTGAGATGTTGTATAGGTGTGACCTATATTTAGATTTAATATTTCTTAGCTTTATCAAGGCTATATGTGACCATCTAATTTTATGCTCTATTTTATTGGTGGCAGTTGATTTGCATGCATCTGTTTTTCACAGGAAGGTAGATGGATAAAGCTATGGATGAAGGCTGTCATCTTCACCTTTTAGTTTGGTGTTTATAATTCTAGCCACAAAATACAGTTTACCCATGCCCTCCCTGCTTGAGAGTTTGTGTTTTTAAATGGGTTTTGTACTTTTAGTTCTTACGTACTTTTTTTAGTCACACTGTATAAGTTTTACAAAGGAGGCTCTGAGGAGTTGTGACGAGCAAAAAAGTGAGTGGAGGTTAGAAAATGCTCTTAGGATTCTAGTTTTACAGTTATTGTTTGCCCATCCCTATCATGCTAAACCCCTCTGCCCTAATTTTTAAGCTGTACTGATAACTGTAATCAGGAATATATTTGTAAAAGCTCAATTCCACAATTCTTGAGTAGCGACTCTTACCTTGCGAAATGCTTTGTATGTAAGTCAGGGTATAGAAGCTCAGTAATATTTCACATAAATAGGCAGGGGCTCAGTTCATAAGAGTGTGTACTTTTTTTGGAGAGCAAGTTTGGTCCACATTACCCACATCTGGTAGCACTTTATAACCTCTCGTGTACCTGCATTGGTATGCACACACATGTGTACATAATTTTTAAAATATTGGTGCAGAGTCTACCTTTGTAATTGTCAGAGACAAGGTAGATAGTTTGGGGAAGGGGCTGGCGAGATGGCTTAGCAGTTAGGAGTACTGGCTGCTCTTCCGAAGGACTCAGGTTCAATTCCCAGCACTCACATGGCAGCTCACAACTGTAACTTCAGTTCCACAGTATTCACTGCCCACTTTTGGACTCTGAAGACACAAGGCATGGTCACATACACATAACACTTAGATGCATAAACAACACAATAAAAATTAAAGCGTGTACAAATTTAGAGTAAAATTGAGCCTCGTGTACCACTTTGGAGCATCTCATCCTAGGAGCACAGCTGATTTAAAAGATGTGATACTGATCTAGCAGCTATGAATTCACAGGTGGGTGGCTTTTTACAGCTAATAGCAGACCTCATGTTGTGTAGTATAAACATTGTTAGATTCTAAACCTGGTTTAGGAGTGCTGGCAACTCTTATCCCTTGAGTAAGCCAGCTCTTTAAAGAATTCACACAGAAACTTTAAAGCTTGTAGCCCATTTTATTGAGCTGTTTTAGATTGATCATCTGAGAAGAATGTACAGTGATTTAGTTACCTCCCAGTTGTTTCCTGGACTTACAGACATATTAAGTACAGAACATGACATCTTTTATTAGACCCAACCTGAACTGCTATAAGGGAAATTTAAAGTTCACAATATTTTTAAGCTCCTTAGAGTGTCTTGTGTTTGTTTCTCTTTGAGTACTTCCAAGGGAGTTTAGTGTCCCCACTTTAGTGCTTTTGTAACTTACATAGCTGTAAGCTATACTTGTGCTGTAGCTTTATTTTCTTTTATTTATTTGTATTTATATAGTATTTTGCCTGTATATGTGCCTGAATGCCAGTAGAGGGCACCAGATCTCATTACAGATGGTTGTGAGGCACCATGTGGTTTGCTGGGAATTGAATTCAGAACCTTTGGAAGAGCAGCTCTTAACCTCTGAGCTATCTTTCCAGCCCTCTTATTTTCTTTTTCCTTCCTCCCTTCCTCCCCCCTTCATGTTTCTCTCCCTCCCTGCTTCATGTTTCTCTCCCACTCTCTCTCTCCCTCCCTCCCTCTCTCTCCCTCTGTCTCTTTCTCCCTCCCTCCCTCCTCTCTCCCTCCCTCCCTCCCTCCTCTCTCTTCCTCTCTCTCTTCCTCCTCCTCCTGGTCTCTCCCCCTCTCCCTGGCTGTCCTGGAACACAACCAGACTGGTCATGAACTCAGAGATCTACCTGCCTCTGTCTCCCAAGTGCTGGAGTTAAAGATGTGTGCCACCACACACCACATGCTGTCAGTTTCTAATTGAAACTTCAATTGCTTGGTGGCCAAATATAGGAATCCCAAACTTAACATGCCAATACCAAACTCTAATCTTTGGCACATTCCTTCTTCCCAGTTAACTCTCAACTCACTCTGACATTTTAGTTGCTTCGTCCTAAAACTTGGAGACACATCTCACATCGAATACATTAAGAAGTCTATTATCAGTGAATTCCCAGGACCACTTCTTATATTTATTTACATTGCTTTCTGCCCTTGATACTACATAGTCTCTTTATGGCACATGTCAGTATCCTCAGAATCTTGCAGAGGCTCCATATTTCTGTCAGTAAAGCTGCAGTCCTTAAGAACTTTACACTGGCGGGGGAGTGGGGGTGGGGCTAGTAGGAGGAAGAGGGAGGAAGGATGGAACCAGAAGGAAGGGCCTATGATCTGGATGTAAAGTGAGTAAATAAATGAACTTCCACTCTGAGCTTTGTCTGGTTCTTTCTCTGACTAGTCTAATTCGTTGTCCCCTTCTCACTATGCTCAGCCTGTTTCTGCTATTTCTGGTTTCTTGGGTTTTCAGACAGGCCGCCATGCTGTTCCCTTTGAATCTTTTAATGGTACATACAGTGCTGCCTGCAGTATCATGGATGTCTGCACTAACACTTCAGGCTTATCTTCACCGTTCACTCAAAATAGTTCAGCACGTAATGGTCAGACTAACGTGTGTTAAGGGCTCAAGATTTGCTCTCCATTCCAGCCTCCTTTACACATAGGGAATTAAACCAAGGGCCCTTGACATGCTAGGTAATTGCTGTCCTGCTGAGCTAAATATCCTGCCCTTTCAACACAAAAGTAGATTCATTGGTAAGAGTTCCAGGATAGCCAGAGGTATGTAATGAGTACCTGTCTCAACCAGGGAAAAGTGTTAAAGAAAATTTAAAGACTTACTGAAGCTGGGTGGTGGTGGCGCACACCTTTAACCCCAGCACTTGGGAAGCAGAGACAGGTGAGTTTCTGTTTGTGGCCAGCATGGTGTTCAGAGCAAGTTCCAGGACAGCCAACTCTACACAGAGAAACCTTGTCTCATCTTAAACAAAACAACAAAGCCATTCAAAAATTTCAGTATATCTCACTCAGTTTTCATTAAGCCAATTGTTTGTATTTACATTCATTGTTTTGAGGTCAGAGAAAAGTTCTGATGGCATGTTACAGTATAGAAATAAATGACTTAACATAGTGATTGGACCATAAGTTTATGTTGTGTGTGTCATTGTTGGTGTTACAAGGAAAATGCCAACTTCTTAACTAAGTGGTCTAAAAACTCAGTGTAGAAAGTGGCCTCTAGCAACATTGGCATCAGCGGGGCTGGGAGCCGAATTCTGCATTTAACTACAATTCCCACAGATCTGCCTACCTCTGCCTCCTGAGTGTTGGAACTGAAGGGATGTACCACCACATCTGTCCCTAACTGCAAAGATTATAGACCTGAGCCACCTCACCCAACCCATTTTAGACTGCCTATAATGTCCATCTGTTACTAAGATTTATACCATAATGTAAGCTAGTTCTTATTTTGGCTATTTGGGGGTATTTTTGTTAGTATCAGGGATCATTGTATCTTTACTTTAGTGCAGATATCTTTTAAAAATCATTTCTTCAAGTATTCGATTAAGAAAATTAACAGTTGGAGTAGGATAGATGGCTCACTTGTGGATTTAAACATGTTTTTGTTTTGATCCAAGTGTGGGATATGTAATGATGTAAACATGTTTTTGTTTTGATTCCCAAGTGTGGGATGGGGAACAGACTTGTGAGAGAACAGGTGATGTTTATCCACTAGAAGATGAGCTACTTTGTGAGGGAGCTTGGTTTTTGCTATCTGAAACACATCTTAGTATAGACTCTGAGAGGATATATATATGAACAGGAGGTGGGGGCTTTTGGGTCTTGGTATTGTTTCCTGTAGTTTGGCTGTTCATCGCTCCACTTCGAGAAGCTCCAGGAGAACCACTCCAGAGAACACTTCCGGGCTCGGGGTTCCGGCTGCTGTTCCAGGTTCCAGCAGCAACTTTGGTTGAATTGCTGGTCTGCTGAAATCCTACCAACTACACCAGGAGAATCTCTCCCAGGGACTGAGTCCAAAATGGTCTACTGTTCCCATTAACCTCTTTTCTTTCCTATCTAGGGTAGGTGGGTTGGAAGGGACCTCAAATAAAATAGGTTTGGAAAAGGTCGAAGTATACACTCAATAGTTAAGAGCACTGGCTGCCTGCTCTTTCAGAGGACCTGGGTTCAATTCCTAGCATCCACATGGCAGCTCACACCTGTCTGTAACTCCAGTTCCAGGGCTTCTGACACCTTTACACAGATATACATGCAAGAAAAACACTAGTGAACATAAAACAAAAATAAATTATACATTCACAAAGAAAGGAAGTGAGTTTTGAACTGTTGGATCTGATCTACCTTTATGTCTGTAGGTACAAAAGCAACCTACATATTCCTCCATATCCTTTTGAATCCTGAGTGCTTTTAAATTTCAGTTTATGAGATAAGGAGTGATGCCTTTTTAAAAAACTTGTTTTTTATGGTGATTTGTTTACTTTTAAAAGGTTTATTTATTATGTATACAGTGTTCTGCCTGCATTCCTGCACACCAGATCTCATTATAGATGGTTGTGAGCCACCATGTGGTTGCTTGGAGTTGAACTGAGGACCTTTGGAAGAAAAAACCATTGCTCTTTCCCTCTAAACCATCTCTCCAGCCCTTACCGTGATTTATTTTGCTTTGTAACATTACAGATCCAGTCTATGTCCTTCCAATACTAGGCAAGCACTACCAACTGAGCTATAACCTAGGCATCTTTTACTGAAATGCTAGAGATGTACTGCCATCTAGTGATAAGTTTGTGTAGCTTTTGTAAATTGTGTAAAAGGTAAATCTGTAATTTTTTCATTTGGAAAAATCAGTAAAGAGATTTGAGGTCTGCTGGGCATAGTGGTGTACTCTAATCCCAGCACTTGAGTCTGAGTTCAAAGCCTGTATGGTCTACATAGTGAGTTCCCTGACAGCTGGGGGTGCACAGTGAGACCTTATTAAAAAAAAAAAAAAAAAAAAAAAAAGGTTTAGAGCCTTTGATAGTTGATACTGATTGTAAACTTGGCAGGATATAGAATCACCTGGAAGACAACTGTCTATACATGCCTTTGAGGGGTCATCTAGATGGGCCCTGTAACCTTGAGGGGCAGCATTTCATGAGCTGGGGCCTAACAGGGAAAAGGGAACTAATCATGGCTACTGGCACTTAACTATATTCCTGCCTCCATGCTTTCCCAGCCATTTTGGGATTCCCCTTATACTAAGCCAAAATAAGCTAAGTAGTTCTGCTCAGATACCTTGTTTCAGCAATAAGGAAAGCACTTAATACAGACCCTGAGTTATGTGACAAAGGGCAGGCTCATGTACTAACAGCCTAGGAATTTCTAAAAATTCTTTTTAAATCTAAAGCCTCTACTTACAAGAGGCACATACATTAGAGAGTGGCACCATAATGTGCTGACTCTCCTGGTGATGTTACTGGGCTCCTTCTTGTCTAAATTCGTTCAAAATACATGAAGTTATTTAAAAGATTATTTTGATTTTCAATACATTACTGCCTTAATTAGAGAATACATTTAATATTACTTGGGGATTTTGTTCCGGTTGTTATTCTGGAGCTCAAACCCAGGGTCTTGTGGGTTTGTAGGCAAGTACACTTGAGTTACATCCCAGGCTGTCTTTCCACATTAAAAGATTAGCTCCTTAACATGTTAATTATTGGGAGGCATGGCTTGTGTGGAGGTCAGAAGACAGTTGGAGGGAATTGGTTCTTTCCTAAATGTGGGAATCTCTGAGATTGAATTCAGAACACTGGGCTGAGTTTAATTCAGTGTTGCAGAGGGGGACCAAGTGCATTTAGCCACTGTCTGACTTACAGGGTCTCATTTAGGGTTTTAGTTTTTAAACAAGGTGTACTCTTCTAATTTTAAATAAAATGTGAGAGTCTGGTTACTTTGCTCTTAGCCCTAGGTGAAAGTGTATATATTTGTCTTCTACAACAGGAAATGAGATATTTCTCCCGTTGACAAAAGCAATGAATGTGCTAGAACATTTAAAGAAAGCATTGGGCTAAGGAAGGAGACAAAGACTAACATAATGGCCACTTTAAAGAAACATTGGGCTGCTGAGGAAAAGAGAGACTGCATACAGTCCATCTCAATGCTATTGCGTATGAGCATCAAAAACCAATTTGGGTTCCGCATTTTGTGGGATACAGTAGTTGATTTCCTTTATCTTGGAATCGGGGAAATATGACAGGAATTATTTTTTTTAGGAGTCATTTGCAAATATACAATGTGAATCTACAAATAAACTAGATTCAAAAATTGACTGAGCCAATGAATACAGAATTAATTTAGAAACGGGTGTAGCTAATAACTTAATAACTGCAAGGTCCTTTTTTGCTGCAAGTGTTAAACTTACTGGAAAACATAGGCAAAATTGCAAATGTGTTCTTGCATTAGGAAAGTAGTTCAAGAAAGTAGTACAAGAAAATGATTAACACAATTCAGCATATTAATTGTAGGGTAGGAAGGAATGGAATACAGGCAAGGAGGAGCGCCTACAGAGACCACGTATGTGTTCTGATGTGGCTGACACAATAGCTCTCATCTTCTATTTTACTGCTTGGGCTGTAAAACATTTTGACAACACACACATATATACAGTGCAATAACCTATTATATAAAATGGATTCTAGGCTATTTAAGCTACCATCATACCTAGAAATGATAAAGAAATCTTAGATATTTTTCCAATACATGACAAAACAGTCCTACTTTAAAACAATCTTCTCAGAGAATTTATATGTGAAGAAAGATAATGTGACCTGAAAAATTATTTAAAAATTATCATTGCTTTGAATTTTTTATTTCAAATAAAATCAAGGCATATGTTTCTTAGGAATGAGATGATGCTGTTGTTCTCTCGGAGTAGCCATAAAGTTATTCTGCACATACTACTGTTAGTCAGTGGTAGTCTAAGGGTCAGGACAAGTGCAATTAAGGGATGGTATTTTTAGTTCAGTGGCAAGTAAATCCAAAACATCGAATTTCATGTGATGCCTCACAAAAATGCCAGTATTCGTTTTCTTAGATGGGATAGTGGGATTTAGATGTGTCTTGTTTGTGGTGAGCCTCTCCTGAAGCTGACTGCTGTGAAATGTTCTTCTTGAGTTAAATAACACTAGTGAATCTTATTTTGTGATCTTTCTGTGACAGACTATTTGTCTTTCTCATGAGAGGTTTCCTTCCGCCCCCCCCCCTTCCTTCTTGCCTTATTTATCTTGAAATACTATTTTGAGTCGAAGCACTAACATAATTACCAAAAGAAAATATACCCAAATCAGTAGTACTACATGCAGACACTAGGTGGAGCCCTGGTGCTATGATTACCATGTCTCTGCTTTCTGATTGTGCACAATGTGATCAGCTTTCGACTCTTGCTACCTTTTCTCCATCATGATGAACTGTGAGCCAAATAAACCCTTTGTCTCTTACGTTGCTTTTGTCAGGGTATTGCATTATAGTAATAGAAAAGTAAGATGTAGCTGGGCATAGTGATGCACACCTTTAATCCCAGCACTTAGGAGACAGGGATCTCTGTGAGTTCGAGGCCAGCCTGGTCTACACAGAGAAACCCTGTCTCGAAAAACAAACAAAAAAGAAAAGTAACACCCTCATTTAAAATGTGGGTTTGGAAGATGCTTCAGTTGGTAACGTGCCTGCCATATAAGCATAAAGACCGGAGTTCAAACCCCTAGCACTAGCATTAAAAACAAAAACTTTGCAATAGGCAGGTGGGGTGGGGTGGTTGCTCATGTTTATAACCCTAGCACAGAGTCAGGGAGGAAGGGCAGAGACAGACCGTGCTTTCTGGCAGCTACACTAAGTAATCAGCGAGTACTGAGTTGAGTGAAAGATGAGGTGTAGTGCACACAGGCACACACCACTTTCCAGAAGGTGGCTTGATAGAAATGGAATATATGGATTGCCAAAGAATTTAAAATTATCACAAGAAGGATGCTTCACAGATATAAAAGCACAGACAACTAAGCAAAACCAGGAAATCCATGTGTGAAGAAACTGAAAATGTCAACAAAGGTAGAAACTGTAAGAGCAAAGCAGTTATGGAACTAAGGAATATATACTTGCATTCAAAACCTTGCCATAGGGCTTGAGTAGCAAACTTGAACAGGTATGTATTAGCTTTGCATACCTATAACAAAATATGGGCAGCATTTTAAAAAATTGGCTTATGGTTTTTGAGGTTCCAACTCAAGGCTAGACAGTCTTGTTGTGTTGGGTCTCTGACACTGATACTAAGTGGCCATGGTGGGGTGAGCATGTTGAGGCAAATCATTTATATCACAAGCCAGGCAGCACGGAGGACTACCTAGGATCCTATTTTCCCTTCTCAAGGCAAAGCAGCATTTAAAAACTTCCCACAAGGCATCTCTTCTCAATTTCTCCCACCTCAACAGCACCACACCTGGGAAGCACATCTTAATATATGCACTTTGGGTGGAAAATCATTCAAACATAGCAAGGTAAAATAAAGAATCAGTGAACCTGCCAGGCATGGTGACCCACACCTTTAGTCCCAACACTCAGGTGGCAGAGGCAAGTGGATTTCTGTGAGCTTGAGACCAGTCTGATCTACATAGTGAGTTCCAGGGTTACATAGATAGTCTCTACTTCCAGAAAACAAACAAACAAACAAAAAATCAGGAAACCTAATATGCAACAAAATTTAAAATTACCAAGGCAGGATTAAAAAAGAAATGAAGAGAGCCTAAGAGCCTTATGGTCCTAAGGCGCTGGAACAACAAGTACATTACTGAGAATGGGTAATGAGAGGAAAGAGGCAGAGACCCTACTTAAAGATCAGAGAAATGCACATACATACACATGAATAACGTCACAAGGACAAATCATAATCAGACCGTCAGAAACCATAGAGAGGATCTTGAAAGTATCAAGAGAAAACATGTACAAGAGAGGTCTTGTTAAATTATGAAGTTTCTCAGCAGAAACTTTGTATACAAGAAAAGAATGATGTGAAATATTCAAAGTACCGTCAGTCAAGAATATCTTATCTGGAAAATTATTGCAAAATTAAAGCTACTTAGGGAGACCTAGATAAACAAACAGGCTCTTACTGCCGTATCATCACATATAAAATACTAAAGGAAGTCTTTTAAGAGACTTAAATATCGCTGGGTGGTGGTGGCACCCTTTAATCCCAGCATTCGGGAGGCAGAGGCAGGTGGATTGCTGTGAGTTCAAGGCCAGCCTGTTCTACGAAGTGAGTCCAGGACAGCCAAGGCTACACAGAGAAACTCTGTCTTGAAAAACAAAAACTAACCAAAAAAAAAAAAAAAAAAAAAAAAAAAAAAGAGAGAGAGAGAGAGAGAGAGAAACTTAAATATCCATGAGAGTTGGTATCCACACGAGAGTCATCCCTAATACCACAGTATAGGTGTATAACCAATCTTGCTTTTAAATTTGTTTAAAAATAAGTTTGTATGTATGAGTGTTTTTGCCTGCATGTGTCTGTATCATGTGCATGCCTGGTGCCTATCAAAGTCAGAAGAGTGCTAGAATGAGTTATGGATGGTTGTGAACCACCATGTGGGTGCTGGGAACTGAACCTGAGTCCTCTGCAAAGCCACACATGCTCTTAACCATCTGAGCCATCTCAGGACCACATATGCCACAGCTGCACATGTAGACATCAATGGACAATTTAAGGGAATCACTTTTTTCTGCCCACTGTGAAGGTTCCAATATGAAACAGCTCATCAGCTTTTTATTGTAGTATAGATTTATGTTCTAGTTTGCTTTCTGTTGCTTTGATAAATAATGTGTTCAAAAATCTGAGGAATGAGGGGTTTATTTGATTCCTACTTCCAGGTAATAGTCTGCCCTGGAAGGAAGTCAGGGCAGGAACTCAAGTAGGAGCAGAGACAGGAACCATGGGAGAAAGCTGCTCACTAGATCAGTTACATTTTTTTGTTTGTTTTGTTTTTAAAGATGGGGTCTCTGCTGTCCTGGAACTCTCTGTAAGCCAGGCTCATCTCAAACTCACATAGATCATCTTGCCTCTGCCTCCCAAGTGCTGGGAGGCTGGGAGGTGCTCCCTACCACCACCTGGCTCAGTTACCTTTCTCATATAGCTCAGGCCTACTTGCATAGGCATGCTTCTGTTACAGTGAGCTGTACACCAATTACCAGTCAAGAAAATGCCCCAGAGAAAGTCCTACAGGCTAGTCTGATGGAGAATGTTCTTCAGTTGAAGTTCTCTCTTACCAGGTGTGTCATGTTGATATTCAAGACTAACCATCACAGCATGTGATCCAGCAGAGACTTAAAAGAAATAAATAAGCTGCGTCGTGGTGACACACACTGTTTCTTCATTTTATATGTATGAGTGTTTTGCCTGCATGTATATCTGTGCACATTCCTGGTGTTCATGGAGGTCAGATGATGAATCCCCTAGAACTGTGGCTACAGATGGCTGTGCACTGCCTTAGAGATGCTAGAAATCAAACCCAGATCCTTTGGAAAAAAAAAAAAAACAGCCAATGCTCTTACCTCATGAGCCATTTCTGTAGCCCAATGCATACATCCTTAATTCCCCAATTAAAGGCACCGGCTGGCTGAGTGGATTACAGAACAAGGGGGGAGGGGGTATCCCGTTGTCCTCACAACTGCTCCTGAGCTCAGTGCTCACAAAGCAATGGAAGCTGAGCCACCCAGGGCTGTTCTCATTAGTCAAGTCAACTGGTAGATTTCTTTTAATGTCCCTGCCCTGTTCCCTTTGCCTTTACAAAGTGCTTTGAACTCACAGGAATGACCACATGCCTCAAGAGGGGCTCTTTTCTACTTCCACCGTTGTTGTCCATTACCCTTGAGTAACTGACTTTTAAACACGATTTTGTGGGTGTAGACTTTCTCTGCTACTGAATATCTCTACCACTAAGTGGCCATTACATTTCCATGAAAAATAGGCCAACCTCTTTATGTCCATCTGTGATGGGATATTCCTTCTGCTTCAGTGGTAACAGCAGCTGGGGGCCTCTTTGCTCCTCAAAAGGACTCATTAACCTTCTGTAGTTTGTATCTCTTTTTTGTTGCTGTTTTTGAGATAGGGTCTTGAGTAACTGTCCTTGAATTGCCTACAAAGCCCAGGCTGGCCTCGAACTCCAGAGCCTCTACCTCCCAAGTCCTAGGATTACAAGCATATTTAGCCTATGTTTCTTTTCTTCTTCCTTTCCTTTCTTTTCCTTTCCTTTCCTTTCGTGTGTGTGTGTGTGTGTGTGTGTGTGTGTGTGTGTGTGTGTGTGTTGTGTATATATATCTACAGAGGCCAAATGTATTCTTCAATTGCTTTTTTAAAAACAAACAAATAAAACTGCAACTCACTGATTCACTGGCCTGGTTAGCCACTGAGCTCCAGGAATCCACTGGATTTTCCCTCACCAACATGGTAAGGTCTGTATCACCCTCCCTACCTTTCCATGTGGACACTGGGCATTGAACTCAGATTTGTAGTTGGCAGGCACTTTCCCAGCTGAGCCACTTTCGCAGCTTCTCTTTTCTTTACATTCCCTTTTGGTCAGGCTTTGGATTCTTTCCTGTATTGCAGTATCTTGATGAGCTTTATATGTGTGAAGCCAAAGCCTGGTGAAGTAAGGGCTCATCCTGATTCTGTGGGAAAGGACAAGATTGGTGTGGAAGGATTCGCTTTTGTCATCTCTTTTCTGGGGCTAAGAAAAAGCTTCAATTTTCAGTGCTCAGTCCTAGGTTGCCATGTTGATGTTTAACATCAGAGCAAAAACACAATCAGCATCCTGGCAACAGAGAAAACAAGTAGAAAATCTACTCCACATTCTTTAGCAACATTTGTGTCTCAGATTGGCAAAAGGACCATTATTGGCCTTTCCTAAGGAAGACTAGGCTAACATTAGTAGCAAGAGTGAGCGTGGTTAGGGCTAGGGTTAGGGAACGGGCGGGCACACATGTGTGAACACACACATACAAATGTCTGTGGAGGTCAGAAGAGGGCATTGGATCTCCTGGATCTATAGTCACAAAAGATGGAAGCTGCCCGATGCTGGTTCTTTGAAAGGACAATGAATGCTTTAAACTGCTGAGTCATTGCTTCAGATCCCCAGGGTTTTTTGGTTTTGTTTTATTTTTGACACAGAGTTTCTCTGTGTAGCCCTAGCTGCCCTGGAAAGTACTGTGTAGACCAAGCTGGTCTCAAACTCAGATTTGCTTTCATGGGACATGGTCCTTGGGCTAGTATGCAGATATAAGTGAGTATATACCATTTGAGTCTTTCTGCTTCTGGGTTAACTCACTCATTATGATCATTTCTAGCTCAATCATTTGTCCACAAATTTCGGAAATTCTTTGTTTTTAATAGCTGAGTAGTATTCCATAGTGTAAATGTACCACAGTTTCTTTATCCATTCTTCTACTGAGGGACACTTAGGCTGTTTCCATGATCTGGCTATTGTGAATAAGGCTGCTATGAACATGGTTGAGCAAAGTTTCTTGTTGTGTGCTGGAGCATCTTCTGGGTATATTCCAAGGAGTGGAACAGCTGGGTCTTGAGGAAGTCCTATTCCCAGTTTTCTGAGATAGCACCAGATAGATTTCCAAAGTGGCTGTACTAGTTTGCATTCCCACCAGCAATGAAGGAGTGTTCCTCTCTCTCCACATCCTTGCCAGCATGTGGTGTCGCTTGAATTTTTGATGGGTGTAAGATGGAATCTTAGAGGTGTTTTGATTTGTATCTCCCTGATGACTAAGGAGGTTGAGCATTTCTTTAAGTGTTTCTCAGCCATTTGATATTCCTCTTACCAGAAAACTGGGACAGAGAGAAGGACATCCTATTGGGACTCTAGATGAGAGAAGCATGGGAGAATAGCAAAGTAGAAGGATCCAGAGGATCCTAAAAACCTACAAGAAGAACATTAAGATAGGCAGATTTGTGCCCAGGGGTCCTGCTCAAACTATGGCACCAGCCAAGGACAATACAGGCCGTAAACTTCAAACCCCTACCCAGATCTAGCCAATGGACAGGACATTCTCCACAGTTGAGTGGAGAGTGGGGTATGACTTTCACACGTACTCTGGTGCCTTGTATTTGACCAGGTCCCCTGGAGGGGGAGACCTGGTGGCACTCAGAGGAAGGATAGCAGGCTACCAAGAAGAGACTTGATACCCTATGAGCATATAAAGGGGGAGGAAGTCCCCCTCAGTCACAGTCATAGGGGAGGGGAGTAAGGGGAAAATGGGAGGGAGGAAAGAATGGGAGGATACAAGGGATGGGATAACCATTGACATGTAACAAAAATAAATTAATTAAAAAATTATTTTGAAAAAAAAATATTAAGGATTACTACTGAAAGGAGTATATGGCTTTTGAAAAGGTGGCTGTGAGCTTCACCCTGGAGGAATGGGCTTTGCTGGGTTCTTCCCAGAAGGAATGTCACAGGAACCTGGATACTTACTCCCCAACCCCGCCCCCCAAACAAAACAAAAAACCAAAACCCAAGAACAATAAAAAACAAGGAAGGCTAGAACATTGGAGATACCTATGATAATTCCAGAAAGGAAAAAAAACCACACAAACTGATGATTGATGTTCAGACAGGACACAAATTATATGAGTGTGAGGAGTAAGCAGAGAATCCACATACATGAGGGAGCATGTGGGAAGCACCGTCATCTCTTCTGAATGGTTTCAGAAGCACGTGAGGATTTACAGGAAACTCAGTGAATGTAAGACACCTGGGAACCCTCCAGTACACAGAATTTTGCTTAGATATGTAAAAGAAGAAACCGTATGCCTCTACACAATGTAACAATATCCTTATCACAGTCCCCTTAGATGCCATGAAAAGATTCACAATGGAGAGAAATCTTAAGTGTGTAAACAATGTAGGAAAGCATTCACTTGTGCTAGTTCTTTGAAAAAAAAAAAAGTGTTAAGGATTCACAACAGAGAGGCCCTAAATATAGAACATGGGAAAGTCTATTACCGCACATTTTTGTTTGTTTGAGACAGGGTCTCTCTCTCTCTCTCTATAGCCCTGGCTCCTTCAAGTTAGGTTTTTCCTCCACTTTATGTCTTCCCATATATGCAATAGAAATAATTCTGTACTGTTGCTATCTCTTATCTCTCCTCTCCTCTGTATTATTACAAAACTATATTTACACTTGATAAAGTTTATTTGTTTATCTTTAGATTATAAAAATTTCTCAGAGAAATGGAGGAATGGAACTGTAAATCATAGTTCCATTGCCCCTTTAAGGCCCAGTAAATCAATCAAGACATGACGTGTGGGCTGGAGAGGTGGCGCAGAGTCAAATGTACTTGCTGCTCTTGCAAAGGACCTGGGTTTGAGTCTCAGCACCCATGTCAGGCAGCTCACAACAGCCTGTCATTCTGGCTTAGGGGTGGGGGTGTCCAACACCATTCACATGCACATACCCACACAGACACGCATATACATATAATAAAAATAAGCCTTTAAAATCATAAACACTCCACTATATTGTAATGACTTGGTGGTGCATTGTATATATGATGCATACATATGAATGGGTTTTCACTTTTATCTACAACAGATAATCGCTGATAAGCACCCAAGGGTTGCTGAAATGTAGTAATAGTTTAATGTTGTACATTAAAAGGAATGCTTGCATTTCTCTAAACTAGTATCCTGTTAAGAAGTTTGGCTGAATGCAGTGTTATTGCATAATAATACTAGGGATTACCCTGGCTTTCAGAAAAGATACCTTCAGATTGTGTCATGGTTTCTAGATCCTGCTGTCTTTCATGTGGTGCTGGGGAATTAACCCAGGGCCTCACATATGCTGAGCAAGCATGTACCAGTGAGCCTCAGCCTCAGCCCAGTTCTTCTTTTTTTTTTCTTTTTTAGTTATAACTTCCCATAAATTCAGATTTATATCACAATACTTTATAACTATACTTAATATTTTTTGTGTATTAGTTGGTTATCTTGAGACAAGTCGTAAATCAAGGCAAGTTTAAAGACATTGATGTGTGCATCAGAGACTTGGTTATGGCAGGATGGGGGAAGCTTTCCTATAAACCTAAGATACTATCTGATGCCATTCTTAGTTTTTGGGTTGGTGGAAGCCAGTGGGTCTGCTAAGTTAATAGACTCCAAAGGGTTTTATCAGTTAGTTACAGGATGTTAGTTCCAAAACAGAGGTGGGCGAGGAATGACTGTTCTGGGAGGCTAAAAGTAGTCCAAGTAAAGGCAATTAGCCTCTGGACCTGTAACAGTCCAGTTTGTCCGCAGTACTGAAATTCTCATCAGTCAGTTCACTCTTCTCCAAAAGGAATGTGTGAGACACTGATAGCAGCCTCATCTACAGACTAGTTAGCCTTTAGGGGAAGATAAAGGCCAAGTCTTGCCTCTTCTTTGCAGAGGGCCTTTTCTCTGTGTGCTTTCTGTATGTGGGTTTCCTCAACCCCAATACAAGCCCTTCTTGGCCACCTGATTCTGCTCCTGCTTTCTATGTTTGAGACTTTCCCTGTTCCTATCCATCACGCTCAAGATTTTCTTGCCTTTTAATTCTTTAACTGGCCGAGAAAATGACCTCAGTTAAGACCCCTAGATGATAACATTTTGGGGGACCTCCTTTCATGATTTCTTTTGAGGACCACCAACTCATAAGGCAGGTATAATTGGCCAAACTTTGGAAGGATAGGAGAGTGTGACTGTTGAGCTACTGGTGTTTATTTGTTGGTTTGTTTATTTTGAGAAAGGGTCTCATTGTGTAGCCTTGGCTGTTCTGGAACTCACTGTGTAGACCAGTCTGGACTCAAATTCTTAGAGATTTGCTTGCCTCTGCCTCCCAACTGCTGGATTAAAGGTGCAGTGTACCATCTGGCAGGCTTAATGAGATGGCAGTTTTGTTTTCTTCTCTCTAACAAAGAAGGTCCCCTTAGACACCTTTCCTTCTAACCTGAACATCTGTGTATCAAAGGAAGCAAGTTAAACTGTTTGATGACCAAAAACCTGTGAACAGAAATTAAAAATCACTGTTAACCTAAGGCTTGACTCAGAATATTACCTCACACATCAGGGTAATCCTAATCCAGGTGCTACAATCAGGCATATTCTGGCACATGTCTTTAATCCCAGCACTCGGGAGGCAGAGGCAGGTGGATCACTGTGAGTTCGAGGCCAGCCTGGTCTACAAAGTGAGTCCAGAACAGCCAAGGCTACCACAGAGAGATCCTGTCTCAAAAAAAAAAAAAAAAAAAAAAAAAAAAGTAGAATCTACTAGTCTTAAATATTTTACTTTGGTATGGATTAATGTCAACCATTTTAAGGTAGAGTCATTGGTATACTTTTAGCAGTAACCCCCATAAACTTGGATACTCAATCCCTGTTGTGTCCTGTTTTTGGACAACCTGTACAGTCTGTGGTTATTCTGGTTGACATTTTTCAATACCTTCCCCCAAACTCAACTTTCATTTCACCTCTTATTTGAGGGATTGCCTCTGGTATTGAGGAAATATTAATCTGAGTTCCCCACTGCTGTAATAAAACTCGTCCCTATAAATTTATGGCTATGTCAGCAACATAAGGCCTTAACTTTCTTATTTGACCTTCTGGTCCCACACATTTAACCCATTGCACACTTTGTTTTATCAGAGATAACTTTTTAATTTGTAGAAACTGGGTATAAACCATTTGAAGTGGCCATTTTGAATCCCAAGATTTTTGTGCAATGATAGTTACATCATCTCTTGTATCCATCAAACCTTTTTCAATGTCATTCACTTGCAACTTTAATTTAGCCTCTGATCATTAATAACCGTTTGCCAAAATACATGTTTTCCTGTACTTCCAAGCCTTCCTGTTTTTTCTATTGGAGTGGCTTTGCCTTTGTTATAGGGAGACAGTAACAGCTGAACAATCCTATCACCCATATTAAATTGCATATTTTTTTTTTTACATAATACGTTATTTTAATTTCTCCTTTGCAGTCTTCGTCTATAATTCCAGAATGCACAATGAATCTTTGGGAAGTCAAACTGCTCCTTCCTAAGACCATTCCTACTGTCTCTGAGGGCAAAGGAACATAACTCCAGTAGTTATTTTGGTAACATTTAATTTTTGAGGATAGTATAAGATGTTTATCTATGGCCAAGTCTAGAGCAGCACTGTCTACAGTAACATGTATTAGATCTGCAATAATTAGTTGAAGTTTTGGGTTTTGTTTTGTTTTGTTTTTGCCTGCTTGTTATTTCCTGCCTGACAAGAGGCCACTTTATTGTACTTTTTGCTGTGGGGCATGGAACTAGGCCCCTTATTTTGTTTCCTGACAGCAAGAAATTGCCTTGGCTATCTCTCTTGGACATTGCCTGTGCCACATTGCCTGTACACTCCTGGAAGCCTAGATCTTCTTTCTGGTTTATATTTAGAAAAACCATTGCTCATAGAGATGCCTTGTTCACAGTTTTGTTTTAAATGTCCACATTTCTCACAATTAAAGCACTGAGCCTTTGATATCAAAGACCTCTAGCTATAGCTTGGCCCTGCTATATATTCATTACTAAGGTCTCTAGGACAAGTGGTCTCCAGGGCAGATTTTGTATCAACAGTGCTGTAGTGTGAAGCTCTCTTCTGTTTTCTGTCTAGGAGAAGTTTGGTCTTGACCTTTGCTAGCCTTTTGTCTGTTTTGCTTAGTTTATTTGACAATGATTTTCCTTCTTTCTTTCTTTCTTTTTCTTTTTTTGGTTTTTAGAGACAGGTTTTCTCTGTGTAGCCTTGGCTGTCCTGGACTCACTTTGTAGACCAAGCTGGCCTTGAACTCACAGCGATCTATCTGCCTCTGCCTCCCGAGTGCTGGGATTAAAGATGTGTGCCACCACGCTTGGCTAGACAATGGTTTTCTAATTTTGGCATCTTCTAGGTGGAGCTGCTTATAGTTTTTCATTTCTATTTGATTATATTCTACTTGACTTTTCATTTTAAAGAATTCAGACTCTAGGTCTCTTATTTTGAGCTCCATCTGGGTTCATATTAAAGGTTTCTGTTTATGTCTTAACTTCTCTAGCTTGTCTTCATATGTTGCTTGTGCCTGCAAAAATAGGTTGACTTGTTTTAATTTTTCTACTAAGACACACACACACACACACACACACACACACACACACACACACCCAATGGCATTATATTTCTCTTTTAGATTATCAATTAGATTCTATGTCTGGTACATGAACAGAGACACTATAGCTGGAAGGGTGTGGCTAACAGAACAATTATTTTAACTGACTTCTCTTATAGAGTCTCCAGTCATTTGTTCCACATGCAGGAATCTGATGTAGCAAACAATTTTTGCACAGCTGCACTTTGAACTAGCAAACAAAACATATCAATCAAGATATAAGGACCATTTCTCTCTCCTCCTCCTCCTCCTCCTCCTCCTCCTTTCTTCTTCTTCTTCTTCTTCTTCTTCTTCTTCTTCTTCTTCTTCTTCTTCTTCTTCTTCTTCTTCTTCTTCTTCTTCTTCTGCTACATGGTCCAGCCAGCTATATGGTTACACATCATCTTACTAAGTAGGACTTATGTTAATCATAATGTCAAAGAATTTTCTCATTATCTTTGTTTCTTAATGTCCCCCTTAGGTTGTAATGGAGGAAAGTCTATGGTCAACTTCTGAGTTTACACTGGAGTGAAAAAAAATCTCAAGTTCTTAAGCCAAACCAATGGCCTCTCTCAGGGTAGGTATGCATCTTGCAATGGACAGCAGTGGAAAAAGAATCATTGGGCTTGCTACCCCTGTGGCAAAGCCTGCCAAGAATTCTTTGGATGGTTTTCTTTTTTCCTTTTTATTAATTTATTCAGATTATATCTAAATTGTTATCCCCTCACTTTTATCTTCCTGTTCCTCCCTCTCTCCCTCTTTCACCCCTTTCCCCTCCCCTAGGTCTGTGACAGAAGGAGACCCTTTTCCCCACCATAAGGTCACACAGCCTATCAAGTCTCATCCTGGTAGCCTGCTTACTTTGGATGGTTTTCTAGCCTGTTCTTTTCCTCTAAGAAGGGCAAAGCTCCCACAACTATTTCTGAACTACTTTCAATAGAAATTGTAGGAGTAATAAGAGTTTCACTTTTTGTATGTTACACATACTTCCTCCCTCACACAACACACTTCAAGAATCCATGCTGCCATCACAGGACTGCCTTACAGTCTGGATCTTTGCTGTATGTCACGTTTTATCATGGCCTTTTAGATTGGCTCTCTTCTGAGGCACTCCAACTTATGTCATCTATATCATCCCTTCTAAATCATCATCTTCTTTGCCAGCTTAGAAGCAATTTGTGCCAACCCCAAACCTTTAACAGTTAAGGTGACCTCTGAGAAGAGAAAATGAAGGACTAGGAGTTAGATTCTCCGAAAGGCAGACAAGTAGGGAGAGGGGCCATGATTAGGTAATAAAGATGGTCAACTTACAAGATGGCTGACTTCTTCCTCACTCTTCTGATCTGAGACAAAAGCCAGTTGCTTAAAACAAAGACCTTATGTGCTTTTCTCCTACCAGTAGAGACCTTGGCTCAACAAGTTCAAGGCCATATTAGGACATGTTTACACAACAGTTTTGGGTGAATCTTTCTTCAAACTGACTAACCCTAAGTTAGAGGAGGAAGACCCTTCAAAGGCTAAAAACAAAACAAACCCAAAAATCTCTCAAGGAGAGGCTGGGCTTCAGTTTCCCAAGTCCCTTCTTTATTTGTGGTCTTTTCTCTCTTTGTGCCTGCTCTGTGTGTGTGTGTGTGTATGTGTGTGTGTGTGTGTGTGTGTGTGTGTGTGTGTGTGTGTCTTTGCCCCTAATAAAAACCTTTTACTTACAAAAACTTTTTAAAGCATATAAATAGTGCTGTGTTTGTGGGTTCAATATCCACTCAACTAAGAAGTAGGCTATCCCATGCAAGCAACTAGATACTTCCAAGAAATGTAAGAGAGAGAAACAGAGGGGCAAGATGCTGGAGCAAGCACCTGACTAGCTTAGGAGCTAGGGTTAGCCTAGTGGTGGATTGTTTGCTGAGCATATGTGGGGACCTGTGCTTTATCCCAAGGACTTGAAAACAGGAGAACCTTAAATCACCATGACTGTCATTGTTCAGTTACCTTGAGTGATGTTAAAAGGAAAGAGGGGACCGTTTTCTGTTATATGAATACATACAAATTACTGTTGCTAAGAAGCTGGGCTGAGGATGTGGCCCTGTGGTAAAATGGGTGTTCAGAATGAATAAAACTGTGGATTTGATCCCCAGGACCAAGAAAAAGAGGAACGAGAAGAAATGAAAGTATTTTATGTTGCTTCCTAAGTTTGTGACCATTTCCTCATTTTCCCCAGTTTGTACTGCAATTATAAGTCATTTAGAAAATGAAATAAACAATTTCTAGTTTAATGAAAGTGAGCTTAATGAGTACACTGTTGCACAGACACAAATGGAAAGATTATATGGAACATCAGATATAAAGATTACATTTAATACAGAAATGGAATCTTGAAAACAGGAAACAAAAACGGGAACATTTCAGATCTTTGCAAACAAGACTGGATTTCGTAACATGTTTGAAAATTTAGCTAGAGATTGCACTATGATTTTCCAATATATTTCTTAATGGGGAATATCCAGTTATTGTGAAAATTCGGAAGGGGATGTTATAACAAGACTAAAGTAGGAAGGAAACATCTGTTTATAATGTACAAAGAGGAAGACTTTCAGCCAAAGTTCTGTTTGCTTTGGTCCTGAAAGCTTAAGAAACAATGGAGAATTGGGAAAGCATTCATAAGAAAGGCCATCAGAACTAATCAGTTCTATCAACAGCAAGGATATTTATAATCTCTCCAGATTCTTAGTAGTATCCCCTAGCAGTAGACAAACATCTTAAAAGAAAACAGACAGCTTAGATGTAGCCTGTATGTATGCCTGTGCACCATATGTATACCTTCTACCCTTAGAGGTCAGAATCGTGTGTCACATTTCCTGGGACTGGAGTTACAGGCAGTTGTGAGCCATGTGGGAATTGAACTCTGGTTCTCTGCAAGCGAGGCAAATGTTCTTAACCACAGGATAAACTCATAAGCCTGGAAACACATGTCTTTGAAAATACAAGTATAGATAGATAGATAGATGGGTAGATAGACAGACAGACAGACAGACAGATGATACACAGGTAGATACAGATGGATATATTATATGCAGAATGGTGGTAGGGACAGAAATTGGCGTGGATAGACACCTTACAGTGTGTCAAGGGTTAAAATTCAGTCCCAAAAGAATTTATTCCCTTCTAAGTTCTGTTTTACAAAGTTGTGTGGTGGATATGAGAGGAATGAGATGACCTGAATCTAAGCCCAAGCCACTCACTGCATTTCTTTGGGCAAAATACTTTACCCATTCAATATACCTATTACTCCTCTGTAAAATGTATATTCATGCACATGGATTGTGAGAATTTTAAAATTTAAGTGAATTCCCCTTTGAACATTTGATAAGTATTGTTTCTTTTTCATTTGTAATTATGTAGTTTTGATAGTTAAGCTGTGGATTCCATTGCTTTGAGGACTAAGTGGTTAGGTCTGGCCCTGGCTCTTCAGTCTCATCTTCCTTGCTGTTCAGTAGCTACCCTACACTGCTTTCAATGACTTCCTCAGCCTTTTCTTGCCATGATATTTGTTTTCTTCCAAGATTAATTTTATTTTATATGTTTAAATGTTTTGTCTAGGTGTGTGTGTGTGTGTGTGTGTGTGTGTGTGTGTGTGTGTGTGTGTGTGTACACGCGCGCGTGCGCAGCATGTGTGTGTCTGGCACACACCGACTGGAATACGACACTGAAGCCCCTGGAACAGAAGTTACAGATGGTTGTGAGGAACCATGTGTGTGGTAGGATCAAACCCTGGTCCTTTGCAGAGCAACCATGTTCTTAAGCTCTGATCCATTTCTCCAGTCCTTTCTCTGGCCTTTTAAAACGTGCCCCTACAGTCTCACTCTACCTAAATTTCCACACCTCTTTCATTGGGATGCCTGCCATGGAGGTCTCAGATGGAACCTCCCTCACTAGGTTATCACTTCTGTGTATTCGCACAGATACTGTGCCTAACATTTTGTACAACTTACACTTGAAAGCTGTTTTCAGTCCCTCTAATGTTATGCTACAAACTCTACGAAGGCAAGAACTTTCTGGTTCCTGAGGAACAAGGAAATGGCCTGTGTAGTCAACTGGAGTTGCTGGTTAAACACTTTGGAATCAGCCTTGTCCACTGAGAGAGTTAGATTACAAACATACAAAGATGCCCAATACAGAAAACTGTTAAAAGCTAGTTAAGAGCTTAAAACCAAGCATGTTTTTCACTAAACGGGTTTCACATTTCAAACATACCTACAGAAGTCTCTTAACAACCACTATCTTTTGTACTGAAATGTTTTTTACTTTTACAGTTGTTTTTGGTGACTCCTTCAGACGTGTGTGCCATCTCCTCCTTGCCTTTTCCACACTGCCTCCTTTCACATTACTGACCACCCTCCCTGAGCTCCTTTAGTAACTTGCAACACTTGTACTTTCTTAAGACTAGTAAGCAAGAAAGTTGCAAGCGGGAAAACGCAATAGACACATTCTCAAAATACGACTGACATTCCGGTGGCATGTAGGTGAGCTTCAGGGCACTGTGGTCTACATCTGCATCTGGGGCAGCAGCAGCAGCAGCAGCAGCAGCAGCAGCAAATTCTGAGGGCTGGGGATCGATGCACAGCAGGATCTTACTAGGCTGCCGCTGTCTTTCAGGCTAGTTAATCAAGCAACGTGTTTCTAAACACGTCTTGCTCAAAACTGAAGCGCAGTATTAGCAATGCAGTTTAGCTAATTCCTTTTGCTTAGTCTTCTAGAATATGTTGCATAATGTAATTTCTTCTTACAATAAACCTGACCCAAAAGGCAATACTAACCAGATGATAGCCAGCTTTAAAAGTCAGTGATACCCAGAGCTTGCAAGGTGACAGAAGACCCCAGCTTGCCAGCATCTTGATCTAATTTTCAGAAAGAGCAGTTTCAGCTACATTATTGATTAATAAAAAGCCAGAAAGTGATTATTAGCTTTTAATAAAAATACACCGGTTTGGATTCAGTGAACCCAAATTATGTTTTGCTTTTTTTTTTTTTTAATCAACCCAGTGCGACTCATGGAGCCATTTAAATGCCATATGTGGGCTGGGGTCAAGGCTTACTGAGACGGGAAGCAAATCTGACCCAATTGCTGGTCCTGTGTCACAAAATCATTGTCCAGACAGATGGAGGATAGCTCCACAGTGGAAAAAGGACCTTTTAGCATCTGGTTTTCTCTCAGTTGATCAGAAGGAGCTGTCCCACCTCCACCTCCTCTGTATCTTTTCTTAGCATCCTTACTGCCACAATGCAGGTGAGGGTAGGTCCTCCGGACCCCTGAGCCCAAACCCCACCGGGGTAGTGCCTTTGAGGAATGAATGGAGGGCATGTGCTTACCCTGGTCTCTGGAGGTCCTCAGCATATATCACAGGATGTAGGACCGAAACACTATTTTCACTCTGACAAAATGCATTCCAAAGGCTGGATTCAGCATCACTAGGGATCTTGTCTTGCCACATCAAGGATTTTCAAAGGCGTTTTGCTTTCATGCAGTTTCCCCCCACATCTTTATATGGTGGCCCACAGGAACTTTAATTATTTACTACTCGTAGAAAATAGGATTGAGGGAATAATATCACAAGAGAATGAAACATCTGAGATTGCCTGTCGGGCTCTAGGAACATGAGTCATGGAACAAAAAGCCATTTGCAGAAGAGTTTATTCATGGGATTCCCATGGACTATCTCCTTTCCAGTTTCCCATCTCATTCTAAATATGATCTGATTTATAATTTATATGTTTGTTTTCTGATTATTTCTTTATTACAGAATCTTCGCTTGTTCCATGCATATGATATTTTCTCTGATTGCCAAAGCATTCGTTGTGACTCCTATTTTATTTTGTGTTGCTCCATTTCCTCTTCCAGTGGTTCTCAACCTTTCTAATGCCTTAATGCAGTTCCTCATGTTGTGGTGACACCTCCCGCCCCCCAAAAAGGGTTGTGACCTACAGATTGGGAACTACTGTTTAGCCCCTCTTTTCAGTTTTGCTCTTTTGGGCGTTGGCTTCCAGCCAGTGTCTGGTGAACTTTGGTTGAGTGTAAACAGTCTTAAGCTCCAAGGCTGAATGGAAAGTCTGTGGTCAGGGTCGGGTACGCCAGAGGGAAATGAGCAGAGCTTGCTCTTCTGGGCCTGAAGGTTAGCAACAGTTATGTCTTTTGTTCTGCTTTGGAGAGGGATCCCAGAGAGGGATCCTACTGCCTCCTGCCTGGGAGATACTTGTGACAGACAGAAATCAAGGTGCCCAGAACTCAGAAGGGGCCGATTCAATGTGAGGGGCTCTGTGGCTCACAGGCAATCCCAGGGTGCTTAAGGTGAACTCCATGGTGAGTTCCAGCAGAGTTTGCACTAGAGTGGGGACTTGCCTCAATAACATCAAAGGAAGTGGTAAGGGGATGTAGAGTTTTGTTTAATTTTCCTATTTAACATCTGCCTTTTTCTTGTGACTCACTTGCCTCACCCCTCTTCCTCTTTTTTCTTTTTAAGTGCTTGGTTAAAAAAAATACCTTATGAATTCAAGCAGCATTGTTCCATCAGCCTACATCTTAGACCCACAGCTGTGTAATGAATGATTGCCAAGTCCATCATCTCAGAGAGTGACCTCCAATCTTTCACTACAGACTGAAGAGTCAGCAATCTATTCTCTTGTCTGGGGCTTTAGCTGCTCCACACAGAGACTTCCAACCAGCCATACTACTGATAGACTGTCATACAATGTGGCTTCTACTGGCCTCGTATTTTCTAGGTTGTAGGTCAAGAGCCAGTTTGATTTTCCTTGACTTTCCTTTCTGTACACTCTTAGGTGTCAGTTCCCTTATATCCTAAATATATCATAAACTACCATCTTTCTGTCTTGATCACAAAAGGGTTGTTTGTTTCTTTGTGTTTTGTTGGTTCTTGTCTGTCCTCAAAGCTTCTGTGCTTCCATTGCCTTGTTAGCTTACATACTTAAAAAATACGTATTTATTTTTATGTATGTGGATGTTTTGTCTACATGTGTGTCTGTGTACCACATGTGTGCCTGGTGTTGTAGAGGCCAGAAGAAGGTGTCAGATCCCATGGACTGGAGTTAAAGATGATTGTGAGTCACCATGTGGATCCTGGGAATTGAACCTGGGTCCTTTGCAAGAGCAGCCAATGCTTTTAACTGCAGAGCCATCTTTCCAGCCCGTTTGTTTGGTTGGTTCTCAGGCTGCCCTCCAACTCCTATGCTCAAATGAACTCCCACTGTAGACCCTGTTGTTAAAAGTTGAAGTCTGGCATTACTGGATAGCCCCTGGGCTTGGTGCAAAAATGACTCCCTTTGTCAGCAGGGCTCCCTCTTCTCCTGATCTGGGGAGCCCGAATCCCCACATCCTCTACCCGAGGAATGTCCATAGGGAAAAAAACAGTATCAACCCCCTTTCTCCTGGTAGACCCCGTTCAGCAAGCACCTGGAATTCCTGAGGCATCTCAGTACGCTAGTGCTGCAGCCAATCAAATACATTCATCCACAAAAATGTCCCCCACTGTCCCAGGTTTTTAAGTCCCTGTTTCACATGAAATAAATGGGCCAGCATCAAAGACTATCTGAGACTCATCATTTATTCTGGGGAAGACAGGGCTCCCCTTCTCCCCGAAGAATTCATCGCTGGGTCCCTGGGGCTTGACTGCTGGTCAGGCAGCCTGTGCGACTGGCCGCTGTGAGCTTCTGCTTGTCACCTGTGTGTCAGTGAGGATCGCTGCCCCATTTTTCTCATGCCGCTCCACCCCACTACAGGCAATTTTGTCTGCCTGAACGAAACCAGTTTTGAGCTTCTGCCTATCTTGGTTTCTGAGCTCTGAGCCTCGGTTATGGGCTGCTCATGAAGCAGTTGTCTGAATGCTCTGCTGCTGCACCCGGGCAGTAACGCGGTCTGGCGTGGCCATTCACCCACACAGTCTGCCGCTAATGTGGCTTTACAAAAAGAGCTGTAACCGTTTACTGCCAGAGTGGAGGTTTTAAGAGAGCTCTAATACTTGTTGGGGGAGAAAATCCTTTTCTCCTACACCTCTGGCTGAACCGGAGATCTTGTGACACTGAAGTCTCATTCTGTGGCAGGGCCTTTAGGGAGACGTGAATGTCATCCCCCTCAGCTTCCAGAGTATGCGGTAGTAAAGACAGCTCCACCAGACACGCGCACTTAAGACTCTTTCATTAGTATTTTAATGGCATTTACAAGGGAGCAGAAAACCGGGGGCGTGGTGGCGCATGGCTTTAATCCCAGCACTCTGAAGGCAGACGAGATGGATCGCTGTGAGTTCGAGGCCAGCATGGTCTACAAAGCAAGTCCAGGACAGCCAAGGCTACACAGAGAAACCCTGTCTCAAAAACAGCAACAACAACAAACTAACAAAACAAAAACAAACAAACAAACAAAAAAACCAAGGAAGCAGAGTCAGAACTAAGTGTCCAGCCCTCCATTCACAGGCCATTCTTTAGAAACAAATTGTGGTGAAATCTTTGTTTTTTCTTTGCATTTTAGACATAGTCAAAAGTCAAAGAGAGCCTTCATGGATTTTGTCTTCTAAGCCTGAAGCCGCTACTGCTTAGCATAAGGAATTATTTTTTTTTTTTCTACTTTTGGCCACAAGGCAGCTGAATAGATTGTGAATCAAGAATAAGCAAAAGGTAGCTGTTGCTGTGTGTTGTGGAGACGTCCATAGTCCCAGCACTTAGAGAGAGGCAGGAGGATCCCCGCAAAAATTCAGCCAACCAGGACTACATAATAAGGCAATATGATAAAAAAAAAAAAAAAAAAATCTGGGAAGTACCACTACCTTTCTTAAGATAGCAAAATGCATACAATTTGCCAAATAAAATGTGTAGTATATAGCAAATTTCCCTGGGGACAAATCGCTACCCAGAAAGTATGCCAAATTGCCATTTTATTATTAAACTCCTTGCGCAGCCTATTAAGGGAATAATAAAATAAGGTTAAATCTTATTAATGTTCATATCTCCTGCCCTGGGACAAATTATTTAGGACATCAATACCACCTCTTCCTTTTCTAATGGACACACTAGATCAGTGCATTTGTTTTGTCTCAGGGTGACAAGTACTGAGGGATTCTGTGTGATCAGCACAGAAACTGCCACTAATGAAAATTCCATGACTACAGAGGGATGACTTTATGTGTAACATAGAGTCTCTCCTTCAGTACAGATCCATGGCCTGATGCCCTTGCTTTCCGATAGTGTCACTTTAAGGATGCCCACAAGGGCTGGAGAGTTGGCACAGTAGTGGAGAGCACTCATTCTTCTAGAGAACCCAGGCTCACATTGGGTACACAGCCATGCATGCACACATGCCCGTACACATAGAATGTGGGTAATAATCAAAAAGCTTAAAGAAACATTCTGTTTGTTGTCTTTTCTGTATCAGGAAATGAAAACTTTACTTAAAAAATACCCACAGGGGGGGGGAAAAAAAAAGAACAAGGAAAAAAAAAAAGATATAACTCTCTCCATAAAAATAAACACACCCATTTCCTGGGCATGCCCATTTGTTTTACCTTTAATAAATGGTAAAATTACAAGTATAAAGCAAAAATACCCACAGGCTCCTGAAAGGATCACACGTAAAGGTTGTATATAGCTACATTTATGTGTTTGGTTCAGTTTGAACCTTAGGTTTTAATGTGGAGAGGGGAGGCAAAGCGTTATGTAAAAGGAGCTAGGCATGAGCTCACAGGAGCCTCCCCTATACTAGTAATACAAATGACGACTAGCCACGAGAACATTCTAGAGCAGAATGGCTAAGCGATGTGAGGTCATGTGACATATCCCTCTAGAGAACAAGTGTATGTGGTGGGCCTATTTGGGGAAACCCACATACATAAAATGATTCAAGCAAGAAATCAGTGCAAAATGCCGGATGCACACATACGAAGGAATGTTGGTGAAAAGTAGTTGCTGGCTTTAACTGCAAATATCAGTGTTCTTTTTCTTTTAGTTACCTAACTTCATAAGAAGAAAAATCCTCTTTCAGAAACTATCCCTCCACATTTTGTTTTCTTTATTTACCTCTTCACTTTACATCCCTCCTGCAGTCCTCTTCCTCCTCTTCTTCCGGTCCCACCCTGCCTCTCCAGTCTTAATGAGGCATGTCACTAAGATATTTAAAACAGGTACTGTGCACTTATTCATGGACCGCAGACCATCTCTCATCAGACTTCTGGAAAAAGAAAGTACACCGCTAAAGCCCTCAGAACTGTAGGACCTTCCTGCTTTGTAGGAAGTCACAAGCTGAGAGACAAAGGAGGAACTTGGACAATGCTTAAATAGGAGGCTTGCTTTCTCTAATCAGCCAGCAGCTGAACCAGCTTCAAGGTCAACATGAAGGCTCTCCTCACCCTGGGACTCCTGCTGCTTTCTGTCACTGTCCAGGCCAAGGTCTTTGAACGCTGTGAGCTCGCCAGAACTCTGAAAGCAAGTGCAATGGATGGCTACAGGAGTGTCAAACTGGCAGACTGTAAGTCTCTTCTTGATACCTCCAGCGAAGCTTCCAGAACAGGGACAATGATGAGTGACAAGGGAGGGAGCTGGAGTCAATACGTTTTTGTGTTTTCATGGAGTTTGAGTTAATTTGACTAAAAGCATCGCCTTTTGTCTTTTGAATCAGAGCTGCTAGGTGAGGCCATGCGATAGAGATTCTGGGCCAGGCTAAGGCAATAGGACCTGAGGTGCTCTTGGCATGTCGCTAGGTTTCCCAGTTGCTTCAGACTCAACAGCCCATGAGAAAAGGGCTGAAAAAGGATGGAAGGACTCAGTCAATCAGAACATGGGATCAGAGATCCTGGGTGACATAGTATTTGTCTTCACTTCTCTTACCATTGTATGGAGCTTGAGATCAAAACTTTCAAATTTTTGGACTTTCTACATACACAGAGTAGAGGGATCCTACTTGCCCCTAGTGGCCACATGAAGGAGGTCCTCTGAAATTGAGTATAAAGTGACTTAGTTCTGTGCTTCACTCTGAGATGGCCTTTTGTTTTACACAATGGCCCATGTGGATGAGGAAAATCTTCCAGAGTTACTGTGTGCTTTTCACATGCATTTCCACCAGCTACCACATAATAACTAACTTTCAGTGAGTAAGTGAATATATGGATGGATGATGGATGGACAGACAGACAGACAGACAGATGGATGCATATACTCATAGACTAGCCTTTCTTGGTCTAATAGTCTTATAGAGAAGATGCTGAGTAGCCTGCTATGCTGCATGCATCTCTCATCTTAACACCTGGACACTGAGGCAGAGACTGACAGTTTTACTCAACATTTGATATTTAGTGACATGTTTTCTAAAAAGAAAAATAATTTTAATGTGCCATGAAAATTCAGTTTTCTATAAGAGTATTCCTCTGAGAAAAATGTTAATTTGTTAATAAAGTATTTTTCATCTTCCTATATATTTCCTATTAACTTATTAAATCTACTAAACAAGTCCTTTTTTATTCTAGTCTAAATAGAAAGATGAGAGCAGGGAAATGTTAAAGCACTGAAAGAAGTAGCTATAGTAATATTTTTAAGGACAGGGTTTCAATATGTAGCCCCAGTTAGCCTGGAACCTCTTTCCTACAGAAGGACGATTTCCAACCCCCAGAGCTCCACCTTCAAGCTTCTGCCTTCCAAGGGCTGGGATTAAAGGTGTGTGCCAGCATGCTACGCTCATGTATTTGGAGTTTTATTGTCTCAATCTTCAACCATGTTTTTATCAAACAGGCTGCCTCAGTTGTTCTTTCTAGAATGAAGCAAGTGTCAACAGTGTTGCAGCAGGCTTCCTTTCTTCTGTGGCAGTTTCTTTCCTCTGCTGGTTTCCTGGTAGCTGCAGCCATTCTCTGGGCTTCTTCAGCTTCTTGCCTTCTGCAGTCCTCACTGGCAGAGAGACATAGAATTTTTGATGCCATCTCAGGCCTTATCTTACTTAAACAGAAAAGCAACGTCCCTGGTCTTCTTGTACAGTTCAACCTTATCTCCAACCACCAAAGGTAGTTCAGGGACAATGGCCTTTAGAGCTCACCCAAGCTTTGGAGACTGAGGCAGCCATCCAGGGCTCAGAAGGGGCGTGTGTCTTTGGGGTTGTGTTCATTGGGTGATACCAAAGGCCTAGGTTTCAGTTGGAGCAAACATGTGGTCTCCCTGACACAGATCTTCAAAAATCACTGGCCAAGGGATGATCCAACCACCTCCAACTCTGGTATTTTATGCAAGTCTCTGGCAATACAAGTCAAGGCACTGATCTGATGATCTGTTAATTCATAACAGCATAGGGCTGAATGCTGTTTTTGCACAAGTTGGTGTGAACAGAATTCACAACATGAACACATCTGGCAATCCTGGATGACAGGTATTTGTCTTTGTCAGATGAATTGTCCTTCTCAGAGGATACCTGTTGAGGGGAGAGGCACGTGTTATGGTGGGAAGAAAAGGTGGCCCTCCTCTTCACAAAGGAAAAGAAAGTACTTAGTGCAGTACTTTAAACTTTTGAGTACCTATTCTTGTTTATTCTCGTACATACTGATTTATCCTCAAAAAGATTCTCTTTGCAGCACTTGAAAATTACTTGCTGACTGGTTACATCAGTTGCACCTGCTTGAAAGGCAGAGGCAGGAGGATCACGTGGAAGACCACCCTGAGCAACACAGCCAGACCCAGGCTGAACTCGTGGAAGCCTAGTGTACAATTTAACCATATGATTGTGCTCATAAAGTAAATCCCTTCTAAAAGACAGCTCAAAGAGCAGATTGTGGTATCAAATATAGATCACTTGCTGTTGCTGCTTATTGATAAATACTCTTTTTCCTTTTAGGGGTGTGTTTAGCTCAGCATGAGAGTGGTTATAATACACAAGCTACAAACTACAACCCTGGAGATCAAAGCACAGACTATGGGATATTTCAGATCAACAGCCGATACTGGTGTGATGATGGCAAAACCCCGAGATCAGTGAACGCCTGTGGGATCCCCTGCAGTGGTAAGACAAGGCAGGTTTACAGTGACAGCAAACAACCCATCTGCTCTCATTGTAAGAGCAAAGGTTCTGTGAAGGGACATAACAGTGAAGGAATCATCAGAAACCAGGGAGACTGTCTTTACTGTTAAAAAGTCATTCTGAAGTACATCAGGATAGGGTGCAGTGTGGTGATAGAATGCTCTGCCTACACATCAGAGGACACTTGGTCCTGCTGTCAAAATCAATGAATGAATAAATAAAATAAAGAGAGGCTGGGATGGTAGCTCAGACAGAAGAGTCACCTAAGCCAAGGTTTGACCCACAGCAGCCACATAAAGCTGACATCGGTGTCAGTTATTTCTAACCACAGCATTGAGGACTCTATGACAGGCAGACCATGAAGCTCACTGGCCACCCAGCACAGCCTGGTCTGCGTGCTAGTTCTCAGTGGCAGTCTCTGCCTTAAAAAAATGTGGAGTGTTCCTGCAGAACAGCTCCTGGGACAGACCTCAGACTTCTACATACACACACATACATGTGCAGGTTCAATGATGTAAATACCAGCACACATATAGACACACATGTTAAACTTATAATTATAAAGATAGACCTAGCCAGGCAGGGTGCCACAAGACTGTAATTCCACCACTCCGGGAGGTAGAGACAAGTGGATATCTGTGAGTTCAAAGCCAGCCTGGTCTCCAAAGCTGGATGTGGTGCTGGGAAACAAGCCCTCTGCAAGAGCATGCAGTGCTCTTGGCCCCTGAGCCATGTCTCCAGCCCCTGGTTTTTCTGTAGGATGAATTTTCAGAGGTAGAGGCCCAGGTGAGAGTTCTCTGCTTGCTCTGTGTTCCCGTGTGAGGATGAAGAGGGGCTTCCCTCACCATAGCTGACAGCCCCACTCCCTCAGCGACTCCTCCCTCCTGCAGTGCTTCTTCTCTTTACATCAGTGCTGGGATCCTAGAAACACAAACACATGCACATGCTGAAACACCCCTACCGCTCAAGGACACCCAGGCCTTCAGAGACTTTATGATTGAGAAACAGAGTGACACAATGTCGCATACAGAATCAATGGCTGTCTCCAATAATCACAGATGCAGGGAAATTTGGGAAATGATTCTTTTTTAAAATACGCTGCTCAGTGTCACAGAAGAAAGCTGGCTGGATGTGAACGGAAAATAGCTCTATGGCTGTCCTTGTCATTCCTCATCTTTGTCTTTCAGCTCTACTGCAGGATGACATCACTCAAGCCACACAATGTGCAAAGAGGGTTGTGAGGGATCCACAGGGCATTCGAGCTTGGTATGTTGGAACTTTGCTTCTGGTGATATATGCAGTCAGAATCTCGAAGGCCCAAGTGTCATTCTGAGAACTGTGGGTTCAGTTGGAGGCTTTCCCTACATCATAATTTTCTGGGAATTTCTGCAGATTGTGAGATCCCACCCATGACTGCTTCCTTGTCAGGCCTCCAGACAAGGGACCTGTGACCCGTACAACACATGTGATGCAGCCCTGACCTGCAGCATGCTGTGCTCTCCTGTGGGATTGGAGAGGACCAAACTGCCATGTAGACATGGCTCCTCAGTCTGTAGCATTTCTGGCTGCACCTACAGTCTGTGTTTCATACTAGACCTTGGCCCTGGAGTGAAACTCCATTAGTGCCATGGTTCCCCTCCCTCTCCTCAAGGGTTGAGTATGTGTGTGACACAGATGTAACCATTGACCCTCATGTCTCACTTTCCTCCACAGGGTGGCATGGAGAAACCACTGTCAAAACCGAGATCTGTCTCAGTATGTTCAGGGCTGTGGAGTCTAACTGCTGTGCTTCTCTTCAGCTAATGCTGTCTCCTTCTCACTGTAGGACATCACAGCAAAAATCCTTGTTTTCCCCTTCAAACTAGCAGCATTTAAAGAGAAACAGGAGCAAAATAGAGGCTTTTTCCTAAGGGGCTTAGGGCTGACTACTGTGTTCATTGTGTTAAGCCCAGCCTCCATTTTTTCAGCTTGCTAATGCAATGGGTGCTGGGGACAGCCGTCCAGCACTGTGACCATCACACGCATATCTCTACATCAGTTCTTCACCAATGAAGTGACTCACATTAAGTTTCATTGAAATTAGTCTTAATGGCCATTGTGTAGGATAAAAATACAAAATCCATTTGCAAGAGACAGGATGGTCTGAGTTAAAATGGTAGTTGTGTGGGCTCCAAGGCTCTGCGAGTGGGCTCAGCACCCAGACAGAACAGCCACTGTCGGGGGCAAGGTGGGTTTTTAAGGAGACAGAACTCTGAGTTGGTGTCAACTGAGACGGCCTGAACTCAGACATTGTTGTCTGGAGATATGTGACCTTTCAAAACAGTATGTTCTTGGACCTGGCCCATGTACACTGCTTAAGAAGTAAATTCTCAACCCATGTGTCAGTCATTTTACCCCTTGAGTTAGCCTTCCCTGCCTCTTGCTGATCATGAGGGTATTCAGAGACATTAATGAACTATGCTAGTCCTTACCTTCTTTAAGTAGCTTCATGCATCTGAACTAACTCTGAGGCAGATGAGCTTGTAGCAGCAAAAAGCCACAGAAGCAAAACTAAGCACATTGTGAAAATTACATATCACATTAAACGATTTTTGATGCACACCTTGTCTTTGTTTCCTCTGAAGTGGTATCTCTGGGGAAATTGTTTCTTTGTTGGGAAAAGTCAACATGGCACTCTGAATTGAGCCTACATCCTCACCTACAAACAGCCTGTGTCTACATCCTCTACTGCACATAGCCTGTGTCTACATCCTCCCCTGCACATAGCCTGTGTCTACATCCTCCCCTGCACACAGCCTGTGTCTACATCCTCCCCTGCACATAGCCTGTGTCTACATCCTCCCCTGCACATAGCCTGTGTCTACATCCTCCCCTGCACATAGCCTGTGTCTACATCCTCTCCTGCACATAGCCTGTGTCAACATTCTCACCTGCACGTAACCAGCTGGATATTTCTGGGTAAAATTTAAAAGCAACCTGACCAGCCTCCCTCCTTCGGTAATAGATCCTTGAGAAAGTGAACAACTTCTTATTTTCAGGGTCTACTCCAGTCGTCTGATGCACCCCACCACCACCACACCCCCTCCCAGCATCCCACACCCTGTCTCCTCTCAAATAGTCGTTGGCTCTTAGATTGTGACTTCCCTTCTAAGTGTGGGAATGCTATGGGCTCTGTCATCTACCAGTGTTACATTTTTCTTTGATTTATTTACTCACTTTCCATTATCTCTCTCTCTCTTGTTCCGATTATTAACCATGATCTGAAGATATGGAATGAAAAAATGCAAGAAGCAAACAATCGCTGCTGTGAGACTTTCCTATCTATCCTGTCCCACATGTGTGGAAACCCCAATGCTCTGCTCTGTTCTGCCCAGCACTTGAGTCACACCCTTCTGCAGTGTTTCCACACCGTGTTCACCATACATTTACTTCCTAGTCACTGAGACCTTGTCAGTATCTGAGTGCTCATATGACAGTATTTAGCTTTTAGTTATTTTAGGTTACTGAACTGAATCATGATCCTGTCTTATTACCAATCACTGATCTCTTCCCATGCTGCCCTCATGAATTACACTTTGCCAAGGGAATACATATTGGGAAAGACACACTGTCTGTGGGATTTGGTACACTAGCTGTGGTTTCCATCTGCTAAGGAGCCCTCAGAACTAGAACAAAGAGAGCATAGCATGTGAATTCTAACCAGGCATGGACTCAGCACACGTTACTGTGCTCTCACATTCTAATTCAGAACACTTACTGGTTAAGTGTGAGGCATGGCAGTCTCTTCAAATCTCCTAGCAGCACCCCTATCTAAGAGCTTCCAAATGTCAGGAAATAAGAATCACAGATGCCACCTTCCAAGCCTGGCTACCTGAGTTCAAAACCAGGATGCACATGATGGATGGAGAAAATGGACTCCAGCCATTTGTCCTCTGACCTCCATATGACTATTTTTCCTACATGTACATCTGTGCATTTTGTACATGTCTCATTCCCCCAGGATGCTGAAGAAGTTAATGGCTTCCCTAGAATTGGAGTTTAGATCATTATGAGCTGCACGTGGGTGCTGAGAACTGAACCTGGATTTTCTGGAAGAGCAACCAGTGCTCATAACCAAGAAGTCATCTCTCCAGCTTATTAATTTTTATTCTTTTAAAACAATCCTGGAGAGACTACTTCCAATCTTTCATGGTCATGTCTGAGATGCTCATGATGATTATTGCCTAGATGAGTTTGTCATTCAGGGCCAGAGGCCTTCCCAGCAGCCTATCAACTGACAAGGGCAGTCAGTGACTGTCCAGTGTCCTCTGCAGCTACACGCCGGCCAGCAGAGGGCTTTTGCCTTTGTTCAAAGCCCAAATAGGAGAGAGATACACTATTATTTTCAGTAAACATGTTCTCACTTATGAACACTGTGGTGGTTGAAAGACCTCCATAAGCCTGCAGCATTTGGATCCTTGCCCCCCAGGTGGTGGGGAGGAGTGGGAGGTGTGGCCTTGCTGAAGAAAATGAGTCACTTGGGGTGGGTTTAAGGTTTTAAAGGACTTATACCACTTCAAGTTAGTGCTTTTTGCCTCCTCCTTGTGCATTGAGCTTGTGATCTCAGCTGCAGCAGCAGCCACTGCCACCATGCCTTTGCTCTGCCTGCGTGGACTCTAGCCCTCTGGAAAAGTAAGCCAGGTTAACTTTGCTTTATCAGTTCTCCGGGCTATGGTATATCACAGTGATAGGAAAGTGCCTAATGCAAACAGGAAGGTCTCTCTGTGTTCTTTGGTCATTTACCATGGTGCCCTTGTCTCTCTGATCTCTTTCACTTGTTTTGTTCTGTTTCCTCTTGGTCCCTTCTCTTCTGTTTTGGTCTCTCAGGCAGTGGCTTCCATCTGGTATCTAGTGATCTTTGGCTGACTGTATATAATCTTAGGGACTAAGGAACTTAATGGACCATCTGTGATCAGGGTGACATTAAATAGAGCTGAGCACAGCTCAGTCCTGTGAGCCCAACATGAGCATCACTGGGCATTTCTCCTGCCTGGGAGAAAATTGTGTGAAACAGACAGAAAGGCTGGGTAAAGATCTTGTTTGCTGTCCCCTGTAACCCTAGGACATGTGTTGATGAGACAGAATGATTCTCATCAATTCAATGACCGTCTGGAACACAAAATGAACCGCAGGATAGCCTGTGCTACAAAGCGAATCCCGATCTCAAGAACACCAAAGGCATCCTGGAGAGGTGACTTAGCTCTTGAGAGCACTGGCTGCTTTTCTGGAGGACCCAGTTCCTAGCACCCACACAGTGGTCCACAATCACCTGTAAGTCCAGTTCCAGGAGATCCAATGCCCTTTCTAGCCTCTGTAGGCACCAGGTATGCAAGTAGTACACACACACACACACACACACACACACACACACACAGAGAGAGAGAGAGAGAAAGAGAGAGAACACTCAGTCATAATAAGTGAAAACAATAAACACCAAAAAAAAAAAAAAAAAAAAAAAATGAAAGGGCGGAGAGGGGGTGAAGGAGACAAGTGAGAGGCTTAAGGCTCAGAATCCATAATTTTACTTCTTTTCTATTGTATATCCACCTTCACCTGTGGCTCTCTCTCCTCTGTTTCCCAAATCTTCACTCCCCCAACTCCTTTCTGCCTCCCTGCGCCCCCACAACCCTCTCCTGGCTTCCTTCCTTTCTCAGGGTTGGGAGCTGACTAATGGCCCCCACGGAAGCTAACCAGTGAGCTGTTGTCAAATCTCAAGCCTGCACTGACTGTCCGGGGTCTCCAGCTGTCTTTTCCACTGTTCGGTCCTGCCGCTCTTCTCTGAGGTATGGAGAGTCGGCAACCTGTGCTCCTGGTCTGGAACTTTGACCTTCACAGGGAGACTTCCCACTGGCCTCCCTGTTCTCACTGCCATGCTATTTCTGTCCACAGTCACTGAGTGCTGCGTGGGTGTCAGGAGATGAGAGGCTTGCTCTCCCTGCTGTGGGCGCTTACGTGTCCTTCTCTGCCCTCTAGGTTCCTGTCCTTCACCTCTGGATTGCAAAGTTCCGTGGCTGTTTCTGCCTAGCTTCATGTCTTCTGTGTGCTTTTTGGCTCACACAGGTTTTCTTTATGCGACCATGTCTCCCTGTGGTGCTCAAGCTGTTTTTCAACTCATGAGGTCATTTGAATTCCCACCGCAGCATCCCAAACAATGGGAGACAGAACAGTGCAGGTGGAGGCATGAGTTGGCCTGGATGTTTTAAAAGATTATTATTTTTTTTTGATACTCTCATTGCATTTGGCAGAGAGGAGCATGGAGTTATGCACCCATTTCACTACGTTTAACAGAGGTCTTAGAGCACATTCAAATGTCTTAAAATTTTTAAATTAATACTTTCATTTTATTACACATGTATAAAACAAACTACATACAGCAGGGAGAACCATGCGGCAATCATGAGAATAATGAGTTCTATACATGTTACATTCATAGTGACTTGGCCATCTGCATTCATCCAGTTTGAAGTAAGTGTCTTTCCTGTCTTGTTGGGTCTAAATTTCCAAATGAAATTCAATATCTATCCTATCTCAACTCTAATAGCTTAACTTTATAACTTAATCTAAGACGATCTTGTCCCCTAATCAACTAAGATTGGTTGTAAAACTATACTATCTTGTTTTCAATGCCCCTCAGAGACTTGAGAAGGAATAAAACTTAAATTCCTGAGTGAACCAGAAGTGTGGGTTAGCAGCTTCCAAAATGGACAAATTGACCTAAGACAGTTTACTGCCTCACCAGTCACCCAAAACGCTTTATAACACTGGAGTCTCATCTTCAGCTTTCTGGCCTAATATCTCTGCCAGACTTGTTCACAGGGCAGGAACTATTGAGGACTTGCTTACCCTGACTTGGCTTAGTGCGGCCGTTGACTCTGCCTGCATCAAAGTTGCCCATTTTTAGGCAGATTCTCTTTGTGGCAGGAACGAGGACATTTTGCCCAATGGCTGGTTTGCCACCTTTGAAGCCATCTCCATAAGGAGGTTCTTTGATGCTCATCATCCTCTTTGAGGTTGGCTGGGTGTTGTCAGGAGTTAACTTGTCTTGTTGTCAAAGAAATTTAGGATTGTGAGAACAGTCTCTGTGTGTCTCTGAGGCTTTTGAAGACCTTATTCAACTATTTTACCACATATATCGATAGAGTCGTATCTATCTGTTAGACTTAGGATATCTATTCTTGTGTTAAAATCTGTCAAGTATTTATTTTTGGAAAATTCCATGCATGTATGCAAAGTTTTCAGTCACAGACACCGCACCCTGTACCTCTTTCCAACTTCTCCTGGGATCCCCCAACTCCACTTAATAACACTCTGAATAGCACATGGGTGTGGGCCATCCATTTATTTCTGTGGTATATCCTGCAACAGTGAGACAAGACAGTTTGGGGGTGAAAACCTGGCTCCATCTCACTGTAGTTAGAAGAAATTTCCTGTCTATGACACATCATAAACATTTGAAATAACTGTATTTCCTTCTAGAATGCATTACCATCTGCCTCAAAAATAGTTAATAAAGAAATTAAGTCTGGCATGTAGTTCAGTGGAAGAATTACTGCTTAGCATCCAAAAGGTCATAGAATCTCTTCCCAATGCCAGATTTAAAAACAATAATAAAGAACTGATGTCACAAATAGTCATGCTCTAGAGTTTCTAGAATAGATTCCTTTGTTGTAACTGGGATAGAGGTCATTAGTATTATATTCAGGAAAGAAGCTGCCTGCATTGTACCCACATCCTGAGAACTTCAGTGAGGTGAGATCAAAACAAATGGAGTGGGTGGGGCTGAGAGGTGGCTCAGTGATTAGAACACAGGCTGCTCTTGCAGAAGGCCAGGGTTCAGTTCCCAGCACCCACAAGTAGGCTCACAACTATCTGGAACCCTGGTTCCAGGGGACCCAACACCATCTCTGACCTCTGAGGAGGTTTGTGCACACACATGCAAGCAAAACACTCATATACATAAAATAAAATAAAACTCTAAAAACCATATAAATAAAATATTTAAAGTAATGGACTAACTTGTTTAACAGAGGAAATCTCAAGACTTGATAGCACTCAGGATGAACCATTGTCACTGCTTTTATACAGGTCCACAAGTGAGACAGATAAAAGCAGAAGAAAATGGTATGAAAAAAATATGTGTAGTGTGCCAGGGAAAGGAGGAAGTTCAAGGCTGCACACATCTCAGGAAACAGCTGTAGTTGCTAAGAGACTAACATCCTTCAGTGTTCACAGGAGCAACAGGAAAGCCACGCAGAGGGCAGGAGTGTGCTCTACCTGGATAGGATTCAAATAATGTGAAAGCAGAGAGCAGAGAATGAAATGCTACTAGAGCTGTTTCCTGATCATAGGGAAGTGACCAGGAAAATGTTCCCCAGGGCCAGCAAGGAACACAATGTAACTGTGGTCTAAGAGTCTAGTACAACTGTGGTCTAAGAGGCCAGTGCAACTGTGGTCTAAGAGGCCAGTGCAACTGTGGTCTAAGATGACAGTGCAACTGTGGTCTAAGAGGCCAGTGCAACTGTGGTCTAAGAGGCCAGTGCAACTGTGGTCTAAGAGGCCAGTGCAACTGTGGTCTAAGAGGCCAGTGCAACTGTGGTCTAAGAAGCCAGTGCAACTGTGGTCTAAGAGGTCAGTGCAACTGTGGTCTAAGAGGCCAGTGCAACTGTGGTCTAAGAGGCCAGTGCAACTGTGGTCTAAGAGGCCAGTGCAACTGTGGTCTAAGAGGCCAGTGCAACTGTGGTCTAAGATGACAGTGCAACTGTGGTCTAAGAGGCCAGTGCAACTGTGGTCTAAGAGGCCAGTGCAACTGTGGTCTAAGAGGCCAGTGCAACTGTCGTCTGAGAGGCCAGTGTAACTGTGGTCTAAGAAGCCAGTGCAACTGTCGTCTGAGAGGCCAGTGCAACTGTGGTCTAAGAGGCCAGTGCAACTGTCGTCTGAGAGGCTGCCTCTTTTGTTACAATACAAATGTATTGGTTAGGGCTAAGAAGTAAATAATTGACGCAGGGAAACAGAAGTGTACTTTTAGGCTGTCAGCTCTATGCTGGGCAGAAACTACACTAATTAAAATCTATTCCTAAACTATGGTAAACAAACTACTCTAAACTGATATTTTATACATATACCCCAAGCATTTGCCACTGTGATGCTCGTCTGGCCATTCTCCCCTTCATCTTCCTACTCCGTCAACCTTCGCTCTCCAACTGACTCTCCTCATTCTCCTCCCCAGATTCCAACCTTCCACTCCCTCCTTCTGCCCAGCTCATTGGCTAAATAGGGCTTTATTGACAGTTCTTCCACACATTCACAATACCTCCACACTCCATCTCATGCTGGTAGCAGGACTTGGTAAAGTAATTGCTCACCAATTACTGGTTCTATAGGCAGGAAATAAGGAAGATTGAGGGGTTATGAATCTTGCACCATGATTTGAGAGAGCAGCTAATCCAGGCAAGGATTGCTAGGGTCAGAGTTCCTTCTCAGAAGCCCTAAGAGGCCATAGTGTGAAACCTACATTTAGGTGGTAGCCCAAAGATGTTGATGATGCCTCTTGGAGGATGCAGGCATAGAATGGAGCGGTCCAAGAGAGGGCCTGTGTATGCTCTGAGTTTCAGAGCTGGAGGGGCCAGCTGTCCAGGGGTTTCAGAGGTGGGTGTGCCCCGAGGGGAGAAGCCCTACAGAGAGCTGCAGGTCTTGCTGCTTGCATGGCTGTTTTTAGGTCTCTCTTGGGTCTGCTATTTCCTGGCCATGCCCTCATTGTACCCTTTGAAATGGGAATATTTGCAATGCGGACATGGCTTAGTTGGCAAGGTGCTTAACACTAGAGTGGGGCCCTGAGTGTGAATCCACAGAACTCAAGCAAAGGCAGGCCCAGTAGTGAGCAACTATAATCCAAGTGTTCCTTCTGCAAGGTGGGAAGTAGTGATACAAGAAGCCTAGGAGCTTGGGGGTCAGGGAGTAGGGCCAGCTAGCCTGCTGAACAGATCAGTGAGCAGCACAGCCAATTGGTCTGAAACACAGTAGGTAACGGCCAATCCCTGGGGTTGTCCTCTGGCCTCCACATGCACCCTCACACTTGCATCCCAATACTCAAACACATGCTTGCACACACATGCACCATGCAAACCCCTATACACCACACACGTATGAGGCGCTACAGTATGTTGGCAACACACAAAGTGTGTCCATTTCAGCTAGTTTGATTGGGGTTACTTATAGGAGCCGTATAAGAGGTAATTTATAAGATCGTGGAGAAGCACCTTACCTGTAGCTATACCACTGAGGAACATGTCTCTCCCTCTCCTAATAGCTATTAACTCTCAGTAGATCAGCAGGGAGGGGTGGGCCTTGGGATGGCCATTCGTGTTCATCCACTTGACTACATCTGCAGTAAACTAAAGCCCAGGCAGCTGGATACACCAGTGAGGGCTATTTCTTAGTTAAATCATTTGAAGTGGGAAGACTCACTGTTAATCCAGATCTTATGGGGTTGAAAGAGCCACCTTTAATGTGGACCACACCTTCTGGTGGCAGCCTATATAAAGGACACTGTAGAAGGAAGCTGTTGCTCTCTGTCTGCTTGCCCTCACCCTCACTGTGAAGTCCATTCCTTCACTGGCAGTAGAGCCTGCTTCTTCAGGATCCCTATGTATACTGAAGACCAGGTGAGATATCCAGCCTCGTGACTGAACAACTGCTGGATCATTTTGTTTTAGACACCATTGTTACACTAGCTGGACCACGGTCTGTGAGCATCTGTCTGTCTATCTATCTATCTATCTATCTATCTATCTATCTATCTATCTATCTAATAATATTCTATATATTTATCCTATCTGTTCTGTTCCTCTAGAGAACCCTGAATAATTCAACCCTGAATACTTCTCCTTTTGATTTTTATTCTTCTAACTTTATTTTTTTCTCCCTCACTTTATAACCCCCAGGAAAATCTTTCAAGCAGTACAAAAATCACAATGAAGTTATATTCTATTTTTGTGTAAATGAACAATTAAAGTGTGTATACGTAAGAAAAACATGCTCCCTAATACGTTCACTAGTCCAAATGTTTATATATTGTGGTTGAGAAACAAACATGAACAACAAGTTATTCCCAAGAACCCACGTACATTTGTAACTAAGCAATTTGTTATATATTAACAAAATGTGAGCACACAGGGTGACTTCTCAGCCAGCTTTTCTTTATGTGCAGGCAGCTATTTGTGGTTCCAAAGAAAAATCAATTACCATCAAGAGTAATCTTATAGAAATGTTAAAATAATCACAACCTAAACTTTTACATATGAAGGCAGTCAGCCATTTCCACTTTAAATCATTAAGGCATGCATCTACCCATTAATACTTCTTGTGAAATCCTATCAGGAAGCTGAGGGTAAAAAACAGGATAAGGAAATTAATCATCATCTCTGTCACCAGCCCAGCTTGAAATAGTCGCATCCGCCAGTGCTGCTATGAGCCATTGTTCTTGCAGGCCAACCTCCAAAAGCCCCTAGCTTTGCTATTAAGAGTGTAGTTTTTCTAACTTCAGATTGTTCCCTAAGATTTTCTGCATGAGATTCAATAGCTGAACCATCTATACCTAAATTTGCTAAACAATCTATTTTTTTCTTAAAACTGTCTATATGAGAGCCACTAGCAAAAAATCTTTACCTAACCTTGCTAAGCAATGTAGTTTTCCCAATTCTTTCTAAGGGTAGAGGTCATTGCCAGCAATGTACATCTGAGGCTCTTTTCCAGGCTGGTGTCTGAATCATTAATCTGCTCCAGCAGCAATGCCTGAATGAAATCAAGCATTATTGTTGTGAGTACCAGTGATACTGCCCAGTGAGGAGCTAGGAGTCCCCTTGAGTATACTATTATATATTATGACAGATGTGATGACCACAAGGGCAACACACAGAGCTGTGCTCCATATCAGCACAAAGTCTTCAGGACACGTAGTCCTGGGCTATGCCTCTCTGAGATACCCATCGTGGGTATGTTAACCAGTGAGGGTATATTCCATGAGTTCTAGAGTTGTTTTGCTGTTCTTCCTTCACACACACACTTCCAACCGATGTCTGTGGCCTGTGCTGCCACTGCAGGTTCTGTTGATGTCTGTGGTACATGGTAGGACCAGAGGATGTGAGGATGCCCATGACCTCGTGACCTATGCTGCTGCTGTGGGCCGTGTACTGTCCACGACCCTGCTGCACTCAGGGGCGATGTTGGTGTCCATAGTCTGCGTTACCACCCAAGACCATGTTGGTGTGTGTGGTCTGTGCTGCTGCCTAAGGTCATGTTGATGCCTGTGAGCTTTGTTGCCTCTAGACATCATGTTGTTGCCCGTGGTCTGTGCTGCACCTGAATCCTCCATGTGGAGGTCCGTGATCCTTGCTGCCTCTGACTATAAAGGACAAGGAAGCTTCTTTTGCCATAGTATTGATGACTGCAGACTCACCATTGAGAGTGAGAGACATAGAAGGCTTCTGTGACAACATCTCTTCCCAACCCCAACCTCTTCCCCACTCCCCCACAAAAGAAACATTCTAGACAGGAAGCCACTGAAGAGAACTCTTTAAAATTGTGATACAGATGCTGAAGTGTAGCTCTTCCCAGCTGATGGCTTCAGGCAGAGGTGGGCGTGGAGGAAATATTCAGTTCTTTAAGGGCCTGGCCACTGAGAGTCTGACCATGCTTCAGCGAGTGTAAGAGCACCACTTGGACTAGGTATTTTATTGTACACCCTTGGTACAAGGGTGGGGATGGAACTGGGAGAACTAGGGAGTGAATAGAATTGAGCTACATTATGGGAAATATTACCACTCCTCCTAAGAAGACAAAAAGCCACATAGTATGATAAATAAAATATGCAATATATAGAAAATGATTGTGGGAACAAACTTTTACCTCCAGATCAAGTATACTTGCTATTTATGTTTTAAAATATTCAATCACCTCACTCTAGTATTTCAAGTGAAACAGTAAAATGGAAGCATCAGGCTTTTCCCCTATCTCCTGCTACAGAGAAAATAATTTCAGGGAACTAATACCGTCTCCTCCATTAAAATATACATCGGACCAGTACCTTCAGTTTGTTTTAGAGTGGCAATAAATATTTAGGTCTGGCCTGCAATGAAATTCTTAATTTTAGAACAGGGTCCCCCAAACAATAAGTGGAGAGTGGTGCTTACTGACTTGCTCCACATGGCTTGGCTCAGCCTGATTTCTTATAGACACCAGGGCCACCAGCCCAGGGAGGACACCACAACAATGGGCTGGGCGCTCCCCATCAGTCACTAATTAGAATATACCCTGCGGTTCCATATTGTGGGGGCATTTTCTCACTTAAGGTTCCCTCCTTTCAGATAACTCTAGCTCTTGCCAAGTTATCATAAGATTATCCAGCTCACCTGGTCATCTCTACAGGCCAATAAGAGATTATCTGTCACCAGCAAAAATTCAGAGTACTGAACAAGGATGACTTGGGATCTTTGTTTGTAGGCACGTCCAAGACATGGTACATATGAGGGTTGAGAGCATAGTTTATAATTCAGGGAACTAATACCGTCACAGGCTTGTGAGATGATTGCTTTTAAAGGCTGCACATACACAATGCATGTATTTGATTTCAGTCTGATTATGTAGTGTTGTGGTTATTTACCAGTATTGCCTATTAATGTTTATTATAAGGCCTAAATATTATTATTATGGCAGTATTTTATTTTTTCTTTTTCTTTCTATTTGTGTTTTCGAGACTGGGTTTTTCTGTGTAAGAGCTCTAGTTGTCCTAGAACTAGCTCCATAGACCACGCTAGCCTCGAACTCACAGAGATCTGCCTGCTTCTGCACCCAAGTGCTGAGATCAAAGGCATGTGCCACCACGTACTGGTTTAGGGACTTATTTTCTAACACATTCATAATCAATCAAGACACAGATTCCTGATATGTTTTAAAATAGCTTTAACCTGGGGTAGAGGAGGTAGTAATCCCCTAAACCGTTTCCCATAGTGGAGCAGGAATCCCATGCCATCTGCTTCTAATAATTTCTATCAAGCTACCTCCCATCCATAATCCCAAATACTTGCTCATTATCATCATCTGGGCCAGGTCTCCATCAATGCCGGCCATGTGCTTCTCCTCCCCTAACCCACGACACAGCCTCCTCCTTCCTCCTCTCTCCTCCAGTCTTCTTCCTCCCAAGATTCTCTGTCTCTCCAAGCACTGGAACCTTAGCCACAGCTATCCCATTTGACCCACCCAGGTGTGATGGCTTTTAATGGTCAAACAGGTTAGGCTCTTAGGCAAGGTACAAGTGGGTCACAGAGGCAGCAAGCAGTAATTAGCATCAAAATACATCAGACCAACCTCCACAATACAGTTCTGTTGCTTTATAGAGACAGATTGTGTTTTAACATAGAGATGAGAGGCATTGTGCAAAGGAGGTATGACTGATGTTCATTGGATACCTCCCTATAAAGGTAAAACATTTATTCATAATGATATACGTTTATAGTAACAAAAACCATTCTAGAATAGAAACTAACTGGGCAATATGATGCCCTGTGACACATCCTTCCATGGAACAGAAAGGAAAGTAAAACCAAAACTGGTGAGATCGGAGAACAACCGGACTTTTCTATATTTTGTTTCCTATTACTCAAATTATTTCCATATTACCAATATAAATCTATATAGTCTCTGAAAAAGTAAATAAAATTCTATTACACAAATATTCTATAATTCACGGAACCATCTGTTACTATTAAGCACTTAGAATGTTTCAGTGGTACTGTTGGAAAGTTGTCAAGAAGAGTTTTACTCATACACATTTGAATACAGTTTCCATTTCTTCATGAAGAGCTTTCTTTCATTCTTTTTTCTCTTTTTCCCCGAGACATAGTTTTTCTGTCCTGGATTCACTTTGTATTCCAGGATGGCCTTGAACTCACATAGATCCACCCGCCCCTGCCTCCAAGTGCTGGGATTACAGGCGTGCCCCACCATGCCTGGCTCAGGAAGAACTTTCAATGCTAGAATTGTCAAGTAAAAAAACTACCAAGCTTTTTTGTAAAACTAAGCTCCCTGGTCTTCAACCCCATCAGAGACTTGAGAAGGAATAGACTTTATTATGTCAGTAAGTGGGGAGTGCAGGTTAGTAGCTTTCCAAGTGAGAAGATGACAGAGACAGTTTGCCACCTGGAGTCACCCAGAACTCTATAACATTGGAGCATCTTCTTCAGCCTTCTGGCCCGATACATCTGACAGACATATTTGTGAGGCAGGAACTATTTGAACTTGCTTACCCTGTCTTGGCAGAGTTTGGCCTTCGAATCAGCCTGCATCCAAACTTTAGGCAGAATTCTGTCTGTGGTAGAAACGAGGTCATTTTGTCCAGTGGCTTGTTTGCCACATTTGAAGCCATCTCCATAAGGAAGTTATCTGATGCTCATCATCCTCTTTGAGGTAGGCTAGATGTTGCCAGGGTTAACTTGTCTCATTATCAGTGAATCTTTAAAATAATGAAAACGTTTTTAAATGCCATATTTTGTATGTTTTTGAGGTTTTTGAAGACCTTATCTGACTATTTTACCTTATCTTTCTATAGAATCCTATGTATCTGTTGTCCCTAATATGTATATTCTTGTGAAAGTAGACTAGTAATTGATATGACCATGATTTGATCAACTAACAATTAACTTGTATAACTTATTTATCCTAAACAGCCTGCAATAGCACTTTCAAAGTATTGGAAGTAAACCTTGTATGATAATTGAGTTATATGGGGACGATACCTCATTATAGAATATATATATGTATTATTCTATGTATATATATGTATATAATCCTATATTTGAATTCTGTAGCACTGTATCTAAAATTAAACTTATTTTGCATCTATATACAAAATTCTATACAAGTGAATTAAAAATAAGGTTGTGAGTGACAATTGAGGTATTAAGTTGAGGAGTAGATTCACTAATCTACTTTTCGTTCTATTTTCCCTGTGTATTTCTATATTCCCCCTTCTTTCTTTTCAACCCCTATTTCCAAACCTAAGAATGTAAGATAAAGGAAAAGAGAGACGTTTCTGAGTCTAACCTTGTTTTCTCTCTAAATAAGACCAATAATAAGTTGTAACCAACTCCCATTAATAGTAACCCTCTATCGCCCTAGAAAGCACCCAAAAACCTACCTGACCCCCTTATGTGTAGGCAATGGGGCTTTGTTTTCTAAAGGGTTCTTCCTGCTCATTAGGGATGAATAATGCCCTTGTAGTGGCCCAAATAAAATTGGGGAGAGGGTTAAACAAGCTAGGAATAGTATTTGTGGTCCAGTTTCTAAATGTTGAGAAATTCCAGGCTTTAAAAGTTAGAGTTCTGTGTGGGACAGTCTGAAATTTGTTTAGAGGTTAATACGCTTTTCAGTCTAGATAGCTGTTTTAAGTTGATAATGACAAGATGTGACGGAGACCGATTTACATTCAGAACTTTAGACGCACCAAGATAGGAAAGACGCACCTCATTTCTTCATGGCTGTCAAATACAAAAAGCCAAAACACTAAGAATATAACATTTACATAATTCCTGATGTATCATGGTTATTCTTGCTATAGGTAGTTCATTGAATATGTGTTATAATATAAATGTATATGTAAAAAATAAAAAATGTTTAATTATTTGAAAAAAGAAAAAAAATGACAGGCATGCTTTACTTTCCAGCATTGAGTGCAAAAAGAGAATTCCACCCTGTTTGGTAATAATTCTAGAGATTCCAACTAGTTTAATAAATGTGTAGGTGAGGATGTAGACACAGGCTGTGTGCAGGGGAGGATGTAGACACAGGCTATGTGCAGGGGAGGATGTAGACACAGGCTATGTGCAGGGGAGGATGTAGACACAGGCTATGTGCAGGGGAGGATGTAGACACAGGCTATGTGCAGGGGAGGATGTAGACACAGGCTGTGTGCAGGGGAGGATGTAGACACAGGCTATGTGTAGAGGAGGATGTAGACACAGGCTATGTGCAGGGGAGGATGTAGACACAGGCTATGTGTAGAGGAGGATGTAGACACAGGCTATGTGCAGGGGAGGATGTAGACACAGGCTATGTGCAGGGGAGGATGTAGACACAGGCTATGTGCAGGGGAGGATGTAGACACAGGCTATGTGCAGGGGAGGATGCAGACACAGGCTGTGTGCAGGGGAGGATGTAGACACAGGCTATGTGCAGGGGAGGATGCAGACACAGGCTGTGTGTAGGGGAGGATGTAGACACAGGCTGTGTGCAGGGGAGGATGCAGACACAGGCTGTGTGTAGGGGAGGATGTAGACACAGGCTATGTGCAGGGGAGGATGTAGACACAGGCTATGTGCAGGGGAGGATGTAGACACAGGCTGTGTGCAGGGGAGGATGTAGACTTAATTCAGAATGCCATGTTGATTTTTTCAATACTTAAACAATTTCCCCAGAAACACCATTTTAGAGGAAACAAAGACAAGCTGGGCATCAAAAATCATTTAATGTGATATGTAATTTTCACATTGTGCTTAGTTTTGCTTCTGTGGCTTTTTGCTGCTACAAGCTCATCTGCCTCAGAGTTAGTTCAGATGCATGAAGCTACTTAAGGAAGGTAAGGACTAGCATAGTTCATTAATGTCTCTGAATACCCTCATGATCAGCAAGAAGCAGGGAAGGCTAACTCAAGGGTTAAAATGACTGACACATGGGTTGAGAATTTACTTCTTAAGCGGTGTACATGGGCCAGGTCCAAGAACATACTGTTTTGAAAGGTCACATATCTCCAGACAACAATGTCTTAGTTCAGGTCATCTCAGTTGCCATCTACTCTGTCTCCTTAAAAATCCACCTTGCCCAACACAGTGGCTGTTCTAACTGTCTGGGTGCTAAACCCACACCCAAAGCCTTGGAGCCCACACAACTACCATTTTACCTCAGACCATCCTGTCTCTTGTAAATGGCTTTGGTATTTTTATCCAACACAAAGGCCATTAAGACTAATTTTCAATGAAACTTAATGTGAATCACTGCATTGGTGAAGAACTGATATAAACAGGTGTGTGTGACAGGTGTGTGTGACCAGCAAAGTGCTGGATGACTGTCCATGAATCATTTTTTTTTCTTTCATATCTTTTTGGGACAGGGTTTCTTTGTGTAGCTCTAGCTGTTCTGGAACTACTTTGTTGACCAGACTGGCCTTGAATTCCTTGTAGTGCCTGGATTGCTAGGAAACAGCACAACATGTGGGCGTGCCAAACACAAGACCAGTACATTGCCATTTGAAGATGATGACCACTTTCTGGCCCTTTGGTAGCTAGTGTGTCTGCAGTTGAAACTCTTACTTAGTGAAAGTGAGATTAGGGGATGTAGGAAATTTCCTTCCAGTCTTCAGACTCCATCCCATCTCTGGGCATCACCTACATTTAATCTGAGCTATACCCTGGCTCCTGTTGCCCTTTGTAGCAGGAAACAGCTTAATAATACTTTTTCAAACTATGCCAGAGGCCCAAGTAAACAGTGTTATTTCTAGCACACTGCTGATACTGTGATAGTTTCTAGTAAAAAGCAAAACACAACAAAGCATGTTAGTGTTGCAAACGCGTCCCTGATGACCCAGCACAAGGAACAGCAGTCTCGGGGGTCTCAGCTGTGCATTTGCCCAGGCACATGAGAGGATTCTCTGTTTCAGAGGATGCCTGCACCCACTCTCTCTGTGCCTGCCCTTCTGCTGTTTCCTCACTCCTTTGTTCTGCTGCACCTGTTTCCTGCATGAGAAGCCCACTGCTGCTCTGCAGTTCCCCCAAGGGCCAGCAGGAAGAACTCTCCATTCCTATGTCCTTTCATCCACCGTTTGCTTTTCTTACTCTAGGCTGCGAGGGTCTTGTATCCATCTTTCTCTTGCTGGCACCTAGCTATGGCCCCTAGAGAGAACTGTTAGATAGGGATAACGGCTGATAAAGACCAATGCTGAGGGCTATCTCAGGTAAGCAGGTTCTTCTGATAACACGGGCCATCAAAACAGGGAATCCATCTCAGGCCCCAATAGAAGGAAAGATGCAGGGAACAAACCAAAGTCCTCATTTTTACAAGATTCCAAAGGGAGTGGATGTTTTAGGATATATGGCTTTACTGTCAGAATAAGGCCATAACTGGAGTTTGTGGGTGACCTCAGGGCTAAGCCTGGTACAGAAACAGAGATAAAGAGGGAATATTTAGGCTGTGCTTGGTGGTGCTTGCTTGTATTCCCAGCACTCGGGAGGCAGAGGCAGGCAGATCACTTTGAGTTCAAGGCCAGCCTCGTCTACAAAGTGAGTTCAGGACAGCCAAACTAACAGAGAAACCCTGTCTCTCAATAAAAGAAAGAAAGAAAGAAAGAAAGAAAGAAAGAAAATGTATTTTACATTGTTGTTGCAGCTGAGCAAATTAGAACTTGGGGCTGGAGAGACGGCTCAGTGGTTAAGAGCACTGACTGTTCTTCCAGAGGTCCTGAGTTCAATTCCCAGCCACCACGTGGAGGTTCATAACCATCTATAGTGAGATCTGGTGCCCTCTTCTGGCGTGCAGCTGTACTTGTAGGCAGAGCACTGTATACATAATAAATAAATCTTTAAAAAATTAAATTAGAACTCAAGCCTTGTCTGTCAGAGCAACTACATTAACAGCAGCAGGACCACGGTCTAGAGGACAGAAGGTAAAGGGAGGTGGAGGTCCAAGGAACTGGGACAGAGCTGGCTTCCTCCTCTTAGGCTGGCCTGTTGCAGGGCTTTGTTTCCCTGTATTTATCATATGCTGGAGCTTAGGCCAGAGGCTGAACCTGTGTCCTGCATTAGGCACTGCTTCACTCAAGTGTCAAAGCAGCCTGTGAAAGGAGATACTAGAGTAGCTGGATCAGCATGTGGATTGGAGAGGGGCCTTAATGTTGTTTGTAAACAAAATCCCCAACGTTTGATTTTACCAATAAAGACTGAGGAGCCAGATGCTGGGGTGAAAACATGCTAGGTCAGAGAGGCAGAGAAAGAACCCAGCTGACCTTCTTACTCAGCCCGTGTCCCAAAAAGAAAAAAGCTTGTTTTCCTTCTGTATGCTGTCTTAAAACATCATCACACCAAATGTCCCTTTCTACTTCCTGTGTGTCTCTCTATCCATCATACAGACTTCCTGTCCCTCTCTATGGTTTTTTCCTATGTTCAGTAAAGACAAGAGGTTGCTTGCTCTGCCTCTTGACCTATGGTTGACTTTATTTGACCCTGTTTACAAAATGCTCTTGGGTTAAAGATCTGTGATAGGACTGAGCCACACCACAATGACCTGTTTACAATAAACATAAAATTCTTGGATTAGGGGCTAGAAAGACGGCTCTGTTCTTCCAGAGGTCCTGAGTTCAATTCCCAGCAACTATATAGTGGCTCACCACCATCTGTAATGTGGTCTGATTCTCTCTTGTGGTGTTCATTAAAACAGTACTCATACACACAAAGTAAATAAATAAATCTAAAAAAAAATGTTTGGATTAAAGATGTATGCTAGGGCTCAGCCACACTATAACTAGATACAGGTTTTTTTAGTACACAATCTCGGGGTTCATGGTGTGATCAAATATTCTGTAACACCTACAGATCCAAGAATCAAAATGCTTATTAGAGCAACAGCCATAGATATAAGCCAGAAGATCCATGAAAGGTTCTCAAGCCATCTGTGCAGTGACTCTCACATCTGTTGTCTGATTCTGATTCTTAAAGCACAGTCAGTTAGCTTTTCGGCTCTCTTACCTGGCTAGATTGACAAGACTACTCCCACATTCATAGATGGAAATAGAGGTCCAACCATCAGCTCCACTGAGCAAGTCATGCCCTGTGCCCAGACTCTGGCATAAGGGAGGAGCTAGGCACATATCATCCTTTTCTGTAGGCAACGGTTATGTGTAGGTGAGGATGAAAGCAATGTTTATGTTTAGGAGAGTGTGCAGGCACTGGTGATGTGGACTCCCTGTCCAGGCCTGCATGGAACCTCACAGGGGGTCGTCTCAGGCTTGCTCTGCCTGTGTGGGCTATGTGCAGCATGCCTGGGGATTGTTTTGCTTGTGGCCTCCCCACTCCACACTTAATGACCCATATTGTTAAGATGGTGAATGTAAGTACTGTGCACTTATTCATGCACTGCCAGAACACCGCTTATCAAAGTATAGGAAAGAAAGGTCAAATTCTGAAATCTGTAGAACTGTAGGAAGTTCCTGCTTTGCGCAAAGCTCAAAAGTTGGAGGTCAAAATCTGCCAGAGAAGGGAAGAACTCAGAGGATGCTTAAATAGGAGGCTGGCTGTCTCTAGTCAGCCAGCAGCTGATCCAGCTTCCAGGTCAACATGAAGGCTCTCCTCACCCTGGGACTCCTGCTGCTTTCTCTCCCTGTCCAGGCCAAGGTCTATGAACGCTGTGAGCTCGCCAGAATTCTGAAAGCACATGGAATGGATGGCTATGTTGGAGTCAGGCTGGCCAGCTGTAAGTCAGAGAAGCTTCCAGAACAGGGACAGGGAAGCAATGAGTGACAAGGGAGGGAGCTGGAGTCGATACGTTTTTGTGTTTTCATGGAGTTTGAGTAATTTGACTAAAAGCGTCACCTTTTGTCTTTTGAATCAGAGCTGCTGGGTGAGGCCACGCGATAGGAGATTCTGGGCCAGGCTAAGGCAATAGGACCTGAGGTGCTCTTGGCCTGTTGCTAGGTTTCCCAGTTGCTTCAGACTCAATAGCCTGTGAGAAAAAGGGCTGAGAAACGATGGGAGGACTCAGTCAGTCAGAACATGGGATCTGAGATCCTGAATGACATAGTATTTGTCTATACTTCTCTTACCATTGTATGGAGCTTGAGATAAAAAAAAAAAAATGTTTTTTTAAACTTTCTACACAGAGTAGAGGGATCCTATTTGCTTCTAGTGGCCACATGAAGGAGGTCCTCTGAAACTGAGTATAAAGTGACTTAGTTCTGTTCTTCACTCTGAGATGGCCTTTTGTTTTACACAATGGCAGAGGTGGATGAGGAAAATCTTCCAGAGTTACTGTGTGCTTTTCACATGCATTTCCACCAGCTACCACGTAATAACTAACTTTCACTGAGTAAGTGAATATATGGATGGATGATGGACAGACAGACAGACAGATGGATGGATATACTCATAGACTAGCCTTTCTTGGTCTAATAGTCTTATAGAGAAGATGCTGAGTAGCCTGCTATGCTGCATGCATCTCTCATCTTAACACCTGGACACTGAGGCAGAGACTACCTGTTTTATTCAACATATGATATTTAGTGACATGTTTTCTAAAAAGAAAAATAATTTTATCATGGCAGGAAAATTCAGTTTGCTATAAAAAACATTACTCTGAGAAAAAAACTTGATTTTTAAAATAAATTATTTTTCATCTTCATAAGTATTTCCTTTTAATGTATTAAATCTACTAAATAAGTATTTTTTTATTTTAGTCTGAATAGAAATACGAGAGCATGGAAATGTTAAAGCACTGAAAGAAGTAGCTATAGTAATATTTTTAAGGACAGGGTTTCAATATGTAGCCCCAGTTAGCCTGGAACCTCTTTCCTAGAGAACAATGGTTTCCAACCCACAGAGCTCCACCTTCAAGCTTCTACCTTCCAAGGGCTGGGATTAAAGGTGTGTGCCAGCATGCTGCGCTCATGTATTTGGGGTTTGATTGTCTCAATCTTCGACCATGTTTTTATCAAACAGGCTGCCTCAGTTGTTCTTTCTAGAATGAAGCAGGTGTCAACAGTGTGTGCAGCAGGCTTCCTTTCTTCTGTGGCAGTTTCTTTCCTCTGCTGGTTTCCTGGTAGCTGCAGCCATTCTCTGGGCTTCTTCAGCTTCTTGTCATCTGCAGTCCTCACTGGCAGAGAGACATAGAATTTTTGATGCCATCTCAGGCCTTATCTTTCTTAAACAGAAAAGCAACGTCCCTGGTCTTCTTGTACAGTTCAACCTTATCTCCAACCACCAAAGGTAGTTCAGGGACAATGGCCTTTAGAGCTCACCCAAGCTTTGGAGACTGAGGCAGCCATCCAGGGCTCAGAAGGGGCGTGTGTCTTTGGGGTTGTGTTCATTGGGTGATACCAAAGGCCTAGGTTTCAGTTGGAGCAAACATGTGGTCTCCCTGACACAGATCTTCAAAAATCACTGGCCAAGGGATGATCCAACCACCTCCAACTCTGGGATTTTATCCAAGTCTCTGGCAATACAAGTCAAGGCACTGATCTGATGATCTGTTAATTCATAACAGCATAGGGCTGAATGCTGTTTTTGCACAAGTTGGTGTGAACAGAATTCACAACATGAACACATCTGGCAATCCTGGATGACAGGTATTTGTTTTTGTCAGATGAATCGTCCTTCTCAGAGGATACCTGTTGAGGGGAGAGGCACGTGTTATGGTGGGAAGAAAAGGTGGCCCTCCTCTTCACAAAGGAAAAGAAAGTACTTAGTGCAGTACTTTAAACTTTTGAGTACCTATTCTTCTTAATTGTTGTACATATTGGTTTGTCCTCAAAAAGATTCTCTTTGGAGCACTTGAAAATTACTTGCTGACTGGTTACATCAGTTGCACCTGCTTGAAAGGCAGAGGCAGGAGGATCACGTGGAAGACCACCCTGAGCAACACAGCCAGACCCAGGCTGAACTCGTGGAAGCCTAGTGTACAATTTAACCATATGATTGTGCTCATAAAGTAAATCCCTTCTAAAAGACAGCTCAAAGAGCAGATTGTGGTATCAAATATAGATCACTTGCTGTTGCTGCTTATTGATAAATACTCTTTTTCTTTTTAGGGGTGTGTTTAGCTCAGCATGAGAGTGGCTTTAACACCCAAGCTATAACCTACAACAGTTTAAAGGAAAGCATCGACTATGGGATATTTCAGATCAACAACCGATACTGGTGTGATGATGGCAAAACCCCCAAATCAGTGAACGGCTGTGGGATCCCCTGCAGTGGTAAGACAAGGCAGGTTTACAGTGACAGCAAACAACCCATCTGCTCTCATTGTAAGAGCAAAGGTTCTGTGTAGGGACATAACAGCGAAGGAATCATCAGGAACCAGGGGAGACTGTCTTTACTGTTAAAAAGTCATTCTGAAGTACATCAAGATATGGTGCAGGGTGGTGATAGAATGCCCTGCCTACATATCAGAGGACACTCGTCCTGCTGCCAATATCAACGAATGAATAAATAAAGTAAATAGAGGCATGGAAGAAAGCTCAGACACAAGAGGCACCTAAACCAAGGTTTGACCCTGTGGAGGTTTAAGTGTCGAAGTTATGTGGCATAATCCATATAGTCACTCCAAGCAGCAGGTTCACATGGGAGGGGTTATTAGGGAAGGAAACACAGAAGCAGTTTCTGGATGAGGGTCGCAGGAAAGAGAGAGAGAGAGAGAGAGAGAGAGAGAGAGAGAGAGACAGACAGACAGACAGACAGACAGACAGAGAGACAGAGAGACAGACAGACAGACAGAGAGACAGAGAGACAGAGCAGAGCAGTGAGAGGGCATGCCAGGTGACAAACAGGTTCTTACCTGATGAGCACTTCACACAGGTGATGACATAGGTCTTTGTCAGCACCTTAAAGGCCTCTGAGGGCACACCAGTTGAATTGCCTGCACACCAACATGACATTCCTCCCTATTTGTTTAATGAAAAGACAAGGAACTAGGACAGGGCCATGAGGTAGGAGGAAGGTCTTTTTGTTGGAAAATGGCGGCTTCCTTCTGACTTGGAGGATGTGAAATCTTTGTTGATGCCAGTTTCAAGTGAGACATGTTTCTTTCTTAGTTTAAAAAGAGATAAAATAAAACACAGAGAGTTCATTAGGTCTAAGAACTTTAATAATTGGTGTTTTATACCATGTGGCCATCAAAAATGGTGAAGTCACATGGCCAATTGCAGGCAATGTGATTCGATTTGGTTGCTATTTATAAATATCTGTGTTTCTATAGATATTACAAACATATATTGACACACAAACACACACACACAAACACACACACACACACACACACACACACACACACACACACACACACACGTTGAAACCAGAGTTGAACTTAGATTTTAAGCATCATTTCCAGTAAGCAATTATACAAACCGTTAGGTAAGTGTTTATGGCATAAACTTAACAAATTATTTTTGCGAGCAGAGTGTAAAGAATGCTATTTAAGAGTTGGCAAGTAGTTCCTTAGCGATCAGAGACTTTGGGAGCATGGGGAGGAGTTGGAATGCCAATTTTTGGCTTTCAATGAGGCCAAGTTTCTGAAATAGAGTCCATTGGGGAGAGGAGGGGAGACAGAAAGTGACCAGTTGGGGCTCCAGCAGGCCTATGGCAGGAGTAGGGGAGGGGCTGGCAGCTGTGGAAAGTGAGCAGGTCCTCATGCACAGAGAGCCGTGTGGAGGAATTGGACTCTTACATAGGAATTTGGGATCAGACTCCCAGACAGGTAGAAACAGACAAGTGGTCTACACACACCTCAGGAGTAGCCTTGGGAAAGCTGCTTGCTGCAGGCTGACTGATGGTGGGGTACAGGCCAATGCTGGAGTAGGAGCATCAGAGCAGCCTGTGACTGGAGAGGGAGGTGAGACCGCTGAAGAAACCAGAGACAGGTAAGAAGCTGTGGGTTGGGGGCTGATGGAGGTTGGTTCTTGAGGATGAGACTTTATAGTGGGAAGGAGCTGAGTCAGGGAACAGGAAGAACAGAAGGGTCATTTGGAGTGAAGAAGAGAAGACTGAACATAGGGAACCTCCTTCAGCTTAACCAATTGCTGGCGGTAATTAACAATATCCCGCCCTTCTGGGCGTGGTGGCGCGCACCTCTAAATCAGCCCACGGGAAGCAGAGGCAGGCAGATCTCTGTGAGTTTGAGGCCAGCCTGGTCTACAAAGAGAGTCCATGGCAGCCAGGGCTCTGCGTAACAGAGAAACTCTGTCTCGAAAGCAAACAAACACACACACAAACAAACAAAAATGGCGTATAATGTTGGTCTCTAAAGTGACAGTAAACGCCATTTGGATCCATTATCTAAGGGATACTGAAGGCCAGTTTGGTTTCAGAGGCATGAAAGCTTAGAAGCCCTTAAAGCTGACACTAGGCCCAGAAGGCATCCCAGAGGGGAACCTGGAGGGATGGACGAATGGACTGTTGCCATGGGTGAGAGTAGGAGTCAGTGGCCTGTTCAGGCACTCCAAGAGTGATGTTTGACTCAAGGAATGGGCAAAGCCTGTTCCAGAGTCTTGTTAGTCACTGGTGAGACACTGAGGGCAATACGAAGGACAGAGGAAACCTTGCTGGTAGAGGCAAATCGTACCCAAGGGAAAAGGTCCTAAATGAAAGTCAGCCATAGCCTTGAGGGCTGTGGTTGAGGGTACCAATGCTTCAGATATACAAGCTGGATGCAAGAGGATTAGCAGCCAGCCCCTGGGACCTAGAGAAGCGTTTATGCCGACCAGGAAGGGAAATTCACCAATCAAACCGAGGTTGCATGTAGGAATATAGTGACTGGGTAGTTGGAAAGTGAGCCTGCAAGCAGGTGGGCCAGGAATAGGGCCCCCTACTGGTGTGACTTCCACCCACAGGGGGAAGCACAGGTGCCAGGAGGGCCTGTCTTAGCCAGGATGCTATATGTTGGAGTTTAGGCGGCGGCAGACTTATGTGTCATAATCCATAAAGTCACATCAGACAGCCAGTGTCATGTGGAAGGTTTATTAGGGAAAGGATCACAGAAACTGTTTATGGGTGAGAGTGACACGAGACAGACAGAGAGAGAGAGAGAGAGAGAGAGAGAGAGAGAGAGAGAGAGAGAGAGAGAGAGAGAGAGAGAGAGAGAGCAGAAGAGTGAGAGAGGGCCCATCAATTGGCAGGCAGGCTCTTATCTGCCACAAACCTGGCCCAGGTGATGACATAGGATGCTGGTGGTGACATAAGACATTGTTAGGACCCTAATGGCCCCTGAGGACATGCCAATTGAATTGCCTGTATACCAACATAACAGACCCTCAACAGCTACCTAAAAGTTTACTTTGGTAGCATGCATTTTTTTGCAGAATATTTAATCTCAGTGTGATCCCTGAGATTGTGAACTGTAAAAACCTGTCTTTTTGTTTGGCGTAGTTGAGCCCTAACACATACCTTTAATCCAAGAGCTATCTGTACACAGAATTTAATAAAGTTAGCCTGAGGTCAAGAGGCAGAGCAAGAAATCAGCTGACAGGGATTAAAGAGTAGGAGGGGCTTTGGGTTGAGGGGTATTTAAGACAGTGTAGAAGGGTGCTTTAGCTCTTGGGGTCTTGGGATTTTAGCTTGAGCTCTTTTTAGCTCTTTAGTTTTAGCTCTTTGGTGCCCTAGCTCTTGAGCTCCTCAGTTCTTTGTCCTTTGGCTTTTGGGCTTTGAGCTAGCAAGCCATTGGCCTTGGGTTTTTTGGCCTTTTCCTTCTGGCCTGTCAGCTGAGCTAGTGAGCCTTTTGGGTCTTCTCCACTGGGAAATGAGCTGAGTAGGAAGGTCGGCTGGTATTTTCTCTGTCCCTCTGAGCTATCAGGTTTTTTACCCCAACATCTGGTTCCTGAGTCTTTTTTGGTAAAATAGAACAATCTGGGATTTTCAATGAAAACAACACGCATTGTAACCGGAACACGGAGGAGTCTGAGACAGGCAGCTCCGTGGGGCTCACTGCCCAACCAGCAGAGGCTGATCTGCAAGCCAGTTCCCAATGGCAGACTCCACCTCACAGTGTGGACCATTCCCAGGGCTGTCCTCTGACAGGCACCTGTATCAATTCCTACTCTGTAGAACTTGGTTGTTACATTTCCCAAGAGAAAACGGATTATGGAACATTCTTTGTAAGTTGCTTAGTCAGTCTTTAAGACTGTTTTGTATGCTCATCTGTAATCATTGGAAAGTATTAGAAATACAAGAAAAAATGGATTATCACCTTCTGTTTTAGTACACGAGATTCACTCGACTGGAAACTTCTTGAAAGTACTGTTGTAGAATGCAAATCTATGCTGGAGGTACATGAAAAGTTATATGATGCACATATTCTTTACATGACCACGTGTACAAATTTTCATTTGCTATACAAATTATATTATCCTTCCACAGCTGCATCATTTGGCTGTGAATCAAAACCATACCCACAGGAGCAAATACTGACCTGAATTGTCATCTTAAAGAGGGAATACATTTACAGTAAAATATTCTGAGCTGGGAAACACCAGTCTAAAGTCCTAGGTCTTAAAGCAGCGGGGCTGCTTCCATGTTACTGGTTATAAACCACTATGAAGACCTTTATTCATACAAGGGTTATAAATTGTTTTCTTTTTTAAGGATTAATTTATCTTTATGTGTGAGTGTGTTTTTCCTGCATATAGGTCTGTGCTCCCTGTGTATGTCTGGTACCTGTGGGAGCCAGAAGAGGCATTTGGATCTCATGGAATTGGAGTTACAGACAGTTGTGAGCTGCTATGTGGGTGCTGGGAAACAAACTCTCTGCAAGAGCATGCAGTGCTCTTAGCCACTGAGCCATGTCTCCAGCCCCTGGTTTTTCTGTAGGATGAATTTTCAGTGGTAGAGGCCCAGGTGAGAGTTCTCTGCTTGCTCTGTGTTCCCGTGTGAGGATGAAGAGGGGCTTCCCTCACCATAGCTGACAGCCCCACTCCCTCAGCGACTCCTCCCTCCTGCAGTGCTTCTTCTCTTTGCATCAGTGCTGGGATCCTAGAAACACAAACACATGCACATGCTGAAACACCCCTACTGCTCAAGGACGCCCAGCCCTCCAGGGACTTTATGGTTGAGAAACAGAGTGACACAATGTCGCATACAGAATCAATGGCTGTATCCCATAATCACAGATGCAGGGACACTTGGGAAATGATTCTTTTTTAAAATACACTGCTCAGTGTCACAGAAGAAAGCTGGCTGGATGTGAACTGAAAATAGCTCTATAACTGTCCTTGTCATTCCTCATCTTTGTCTTTCAGCTCTGCTGCAGGATGACATCACTCAAGCCATACAATGTGCAAAGAGGGTTGTGAGGGATCCACAGGGCATTCGAGCTTGGTATGTTGGAACTTTGCTTCTGGTGATATATGCAGTCAGAATCTCGAAGGCCCAAGTGTCATTCTGAGAACTGTGGGTTCAGTTGGGGGCTTTCCTTACATCATAATTTTCTGGGAATTTCTGCAGATTGTGAGATCCCACCCATGACTGCTTCCTTGTCAGGCCTTCAGACAAGGGACCCGTGACCCGTACAACACATGTGATGCAGCCCTGACCTGCAGTATGCTGTGCTGTCTTGTGAGATTGGAGGGGACCAAACTGCCATGTAGACATGGCTCCACCAGTCTGTAGCGTTTCTGGCTGCATCTGCAGACTGTGTTTCACACTAGACCTTGGCCCTGGAGTGAAACTCCATTAGTGCCATGGTTCCCCTCCCTCTCCTCCAGGGTTGAGTATGTGTGTGACACAGATGTAACCTTTGACCTCATACCTCACTTTCCTTTACAGGGTGGCATGGAGAAACAAGTGTCACAGAGGAGATCTGTCTCAGTATGTTCAGGGCTGTGGAGTCTAACACTGTCCCCCTCTCACTATAGGATAGTCATTACAAGGCTCATGCCTACTTCCTTGCTTTCCCCTTCAAACACTTATAGCATACAATAAAAACCTAAAAACCCTATAAACATTTAAAGTAATGGACTAATTCATTTAACAGACAAAATCTCTAGACTTGACAGCACTGAGGATGAATCGCGGTCACTGATTGTTATCCAGGTCCACAAGTGAGAGAGAGCGAAACAGAAGAAAACATTTTGAGAAAATATGTATAGTTTGTCAGGGAAAGGAGGAAATTCAAAGTTTCACACAGCTGAGGAAACAGCTGCAGCTGCTAAAAGACTAACATCCATAGAGGGAGACCTTCAGTGTTCACAGGAGCAACAGGAAAGAGCCCAGAGGGCAGGAGTGTGCTCTACCTGGATAGGATTCAAATAATATGAAAGCAAAGAGCAGAGAGTGAAATGCTACTAGAGCTGTTTCCTTAACATAGAGAACTGACCAGGAAAATGTTCCCCGGGGCCAGCAAAGGAAAGACAATGCAACTGTGCTCTAAGAGGCCAATGCAACTGTGCTCTAAGAGGCCAATGCAACTGTGCTCTAAGAGGCCAATGCAACTGTGCTCTAAGAGGCCAATGCAACTGTGCTCTAAGAGGCCGGCCTACATCCCAGGCTGGTAGCTGGACCTGATAAAGTAGTGTCCATGAATTACTGGTTCTACAGGCAGGAAATAAGGAAGATTGAGGGGTTATGAATCTTGCACCATGATGTGAGAGAGCAGCTAACCCAGGCAATGATTGCTAGGGTCAGAGTTCCTTCTCAGAAGCCCTGAGAGGCCATAGTGTGAAGCCTACATTTTGCTGGTGGCCCAAAGATGTTGATGCTGCCTCTTGGAGGATGCAGGCATAGAATGGAGCGGTCCAAGAGAGGGCCTGTGTATGCTCTGAGTTTCAGAGCTGGAGGGCCAGCTGTCCAGGGGTTTCAGAGGTGTGCCCTGAGGGCAGAAGCCCTACAGAGAGCTGCAGGTCTTGCTGCTTGCATGGCTGTTTTCAGGTCTCCCTTAGGTCTGCTATTTCCTGGCCATGCCCCCATTTTACCCTTTGAAATGGGAATTAGCAATGGGGACATGGCTTAGTTGGCAAGGTGCTTAACACTAGAGTGGGGCCCTGAGTGTGAATCCACAGAACTCAAGCAAAGGCAGGCCCAGTAGTGAGCAACTGTAATCCAAGTGTTCCTTCTGCAAGGTGGGAAGTAGTGATACAAGAAGCCTGGGAGCTTGGGGGTCAGAGAGTAGGGCCAGCTAGCCTGCTGAACAGATCAGTGAGCAGCACAGCCAATTGGTCTGAAACACAGTAGGTAACGGCCAATCCCTGGGGTTGTCCTCTGGCCTCCATATGCACCCTCACACTTGCGTCCCAATACTCAAACACATGCTTGCACACACATGCACCATGTACCATGCAAACCCCTATACACCACACACGTATGAGGCGCTACAGTATGTTGGCAACACACAAAGTGTGTCCATTTCAGCTAGTTTGATTGGGGTTACTTATAGGAGCCGTATAAGAGGTAATTTATAAGATCGTGGAGAAGCACCTTACCTGTAGCTATACCACTGAGGAACATGTCTCTCCCTCTCCTAATAGCTATTAACTCTCAGTAGATCAGCAGGGAGGGGTGGGCCTTGGGATGGCCATTCGTGTTCATCCACTTGACTACATCGGCAGTAAACTAAAGCCCAGCAGCTGCATACACCATCATTTGAAGTGGGAAGACTCACTGTTAATCCAGATCTTATGGGGTTGAAAGAGCCTCCTTTAATGTGGACCACACCTTCTTATGGCAGCCTATATAAAGGACACTGTAGAAGGAAGCTGTTGCTCTCTGTCTGCTTGCCCTCATCCTCACTGGCAAGTCCATTCCTTCATTGGCAGTAGAGCCTGCTTCTTCAGGATCCCTATGTATACTGAAGACCAGGTGAGACATCCAGCCTCGTGACTGAACAACTGCTGGATCATTTTACTTTAGACACTTTAGACACCATTGTTACACCATAGCTGGACCATGGCCTGTGAGCATCTGTCTATCCATCTCTCTGTCTCTCTGTCTGTCTGTCTATCTATCTATCTATGTATCCATATTCTATATATTTATCCTATCAGTTCTGTTTCTCTAGAGAACAGTGAATAATTCAGGCCTTGCCTCATGGGGATGGCCACACACACACACAAACACACACATACACACAAACATACATACACACATACACACACCACACACACACACACAGAGACACACACACACACACCACACACACACACAGAGACACACACACACGGTGATTTCAATAGGTATGGCCCCTACAGAATCATGTGTTTGAATGATTGTTCCAAAACAAGTGACACCTCTTGGAGTTATAGCTTTTTTGGAGACCATGAGTCACTGATGGTGTGAACTTGGAGGTCTCCTATGCTCAAGCTCTGCCAGTGTGGCACACAGTCTCCTTCTACAGCCTGAAGATGAAGATACAAAACTCTCAGCTCCTTCTCCAGCACCATTCCATGCTTCTCTCTGTTACACAATGGACTAGACCTCTGTAACCGGAAGCCAGCTCCAATTAAATGTTGTCTTTATAATAGTTTCTGTGCTGCCTGAGGCCCTGTTGATGTCTGTGGTTGTGCTGCCACCAAAGGCCATGGGTATGTCCATGGTCTGTGCTTCTGCCTTAGGCCCTGTTGCTGCTAGAGACCATGTCGATGTCTATCAAAGACCACCTTCGACATCACAGGGTAAATTGAGTCAGGATGCAGCTCGACTACTGACTGGTCACCCTCCAGACTTTCTCTGAGGGCAACTTCCCAGGCTGGAACTGGTTGGTACTGGCAGTGGCTTCCACTGATAGTGGCAGCTGAGGGGCCAGAACCAAATTGCTGGTGGTGGGCAGTACTGATAGCTTCCTAGTAAGGACCTACATTTGTTTTGGTTAGCGGGGGCTGTTGGCTCCTAGCAGAGGCTTCTGCTGGTTGTGGCAAGAGGGGGCCTTACTCCTATTATAGTACATGGGGGCTAGGACTGGTGGCTCCTATCAGGGGCTTTCCACTGGTGGTGGCAAAGTGTCTAAAAAAGAAAAGAAAGGAGAGAAAAAGAACACACACACACACACACACACACACACACACACACACACACACAAACACGTAATGATGAAGTAATACAGCCTCCAGCAGGTAGGCTCTAACAAGCTTCTTTTTCCTTAATGTTTTCTCCTTTTTTCTTTTTCTTCTTCTAACTTTATTTTTTTCTCCCTCAGTTTATATATCCCAGGAAAATATTTCAAGCAGTACCAAAGTCACAATGCAGTTATATTCTATTTATCTGTAAATGAACTATTAAATGTATATACATAAGAAAAACATATTCCCTAATAGGTTCACATGATCAAAGGTTTATATATTATGTGTGAAAAGCAAACACGAACAACAAGTTATTCCCAAGAACGCAGATACATTTGTAACTAAGCAATTTGTTACATATTAACAAAGTGTGAGCTCACAGGGTAAATTCTCAGCCATCTTTTCTTTATCAGCAGGCTGCAATTTGTAGTTCAAAAAAGAAAAAAACCAATTATCTTAAAAAGTAATCCTATAGAAATCTTAAAAGAATCACAATCGTAAACCTTTATATAAAAAGGCAATCAGCCATTTCTACCTTAAATCATCAAGGCATGCATCTACTCATTAATACTTGTGAAATCATATCAGGAAGCTGAGGGTAAAAAAGAGGATAAGGAAATTAATCATCTCACTCACCAGCCCAGCTTGAAAGAATCCCATCAGCCAGTGCTGCTATGAGCCATTGTTCTTGCAGGCCAACCTTCAAAAGTCCCTAGCTTTGCTATTAAGAGTGTACTTTTTCTTAACTTCAGATTGTCCCCAAGATTTTATACATGAGATCCAATAACAAAAACATCTTTACCTAATTTTCTAAACAATGTATTTTTCCTTAAATTTGTCTATATGAGAGCCACTAGCAAAAATATCTTTACCTAACCTTGCTAAACAATGTAGTTTTCCTAATTCTTTCTAAGGGTAGAGGTCATTGCCAGCAATGTACATCTGAGGTTCTTTTCCAGGCTGGTGTCTGAATCATTAATGTGCTCCAGCAGCAATGCCTGAATGAGATCAAACATTATTGTTGTGAGTGTCAGTGATACTGCCCAGGGAGGAGCTAGGAGTCGCCTTGAGTTCTCACACAACTCATATATTGTGACAGATGTAGTGACCACAAGGGCAACACACAGAACTGTGCTCCATAACAGCATAGAGTCTTCAGGACAGGTAGTCCTGGGTCATGCCTCTCTGAGATACCCATCGTAGGTATGCTAAATGGTGAGGCCATATTCCATGACTTCTAGTGCTGTTTTGTTGTTCTTCCTGAATGGCCCCCCAACAGATGTCTATGGCCTGTGCTGCCACTGCAGGTTGTGTTGATGTCTGTGGTACATGGTAGGACCAGAGGATGTGAGGATGCCCATGACCTGCGCTGCTGCTGTGGGCCGTGTACTGTCCATGACCCTGCTGCACTCAGGGGCGATGTTGGTGTCCATAGTCTACGTTACCACCCAAGACCATGTTGGTGTGTGTGGTCTGTGCTGCTGCCTAAGGCCATGTTGATGCCCGTGAGCTTTGTTGCCTCTAGATATCATGTGGTTGCCCGTGGTCTGTGCTGCACCTGAATCCATGTGGAGGTCCATGATCCTTGCTGCCTCTGACTATAAAGGACAAGGAAGCTTCTTTTGCCATAGTATTGATGACTGCAGACTCACCATTGAGAGTGAGAGACATAGAAGGCTTCTGTGACAACATCTCTTCCCAACCCCAACCTCTTCCCCACTCCCCCACAAAAGAAACATTCTAGACAGGAAGCCACTGAAGAGAACTCTTTAAAATTGTGATACAGATGCTGAAGTGCAGCTCTTCCCAGCTGATGGCTTCAGGCAGAGGTGGGTGTGGAGGAAATATTCAGTTCTTTAAGGGCCTGGCCACTGAGAGTCTGACCATGCTTCAGCGAGTGTAAGAGCACCACTTGGACTTGGTTTTTTTTTTTGTATTTTTTTCTTCTTTTGTACCTCTTTGGGGGAGGTACAAGGGCGGGGGTGGACCTAGGAGGATTGGGGAGTGAATATGATTGGGGTACATTATGGGGAATATTACTGCTCCTCCTAAGAAGACAAAAAGCCACATAGTATGCTGAATAAAATATGCAATATATAGAAAATGATTGTGAGAACAAACCTTTACCTCCAGATCAAGTATACTTGCTATTTATGTTTTAAAATATTTAATCACCTCACTCTAGTATTTCAAGAGAAACAGTAAAATAGAAACATCAGGATTTTTCTCCTATCTCCTGCTACAGAGAATGTAATTCAGGGAACTAATACCATCTCCTTCATTAAAATACATTGGACCAGTCCCTTAAGTTTGTTTTAGAGTGGCAATAAATATTTAGGTCTGGCCTGCAATGAAATTCTTAATTTTAGAACAGGGTCCCCAAACAGTAAGTTATAGTACCTGGTATCTTAGTTTAGGTTACTATTGCTGTGATGAAACTCCATGACCAAAACCACGTGAGGAGGCAAGGCTGTATTTCACTCACAGTTCCATATAATGAATGGTTCATCATCAAGGGTAGTAAGGGCAGGAAGCTGGAGGCGGGAACTAAGGTAGAGGCCATGGAGAGCGGTGCTTACTGACTTGCTCCACATGGCTTGGCTCAGCCTGATTTCTTATAGAAACCAGGGCCACCAGCCCAGGGAGGACACCATCACAATGGGCTGGGTGCTTCCCCATCAGTCACTAATTAAGAATATACCCTGCAGTTCCATATTGTAGGGGCATTTTCTCACTTAAGGTTCCCTCCTTTCAGATAACTCTAGCTTGTGCCGAGTTGTCATAAGATTATCCAGCTCACCTGGTCATCTCTACAGGCCAATAAGAGAATACCTGCCACCAATGTAAGTTCAGAGTAAATGAACAGGGATGACTTGGGATCTTTGTTTGTATGCACGTCCAAGGCATGGTGCATATGAGGGTTGAGAGCATAGTTTATAGCATAGCCACAGGCTTGTGAGATGATTGCTTTTAAAGACTACACATAGACAATGTATGTATTTGATTTCTGTCTGATAGTGTAGTGTTGTGCTTAATTTACCAATATGGTCTAATAATGTTTATTATGATATTAGGGCAGTATTTTATTTTATTTTCCTTTTTTTTTTTTTGTTGTTGTTGTTTTGTTTTGTTTTTTTGAGACAGGGTTTCTCTGTGTAAGAGCTCTCGTTGTCCTAGAACTAGCTCCATAGACCAGCCTGCCCTCGAACTCACAGAGATCTGCCCACTTCTTCCTGCCAAGGGCTCACATTAAAGGCATGTGCCACCACTGCCCAGCTTACAGCAGAATTTTCTAACGCATTAGCAATCAATCAACACGCAAACTCCTGTTACATTTTAAAATAGCCTTAGTTAGCCTGGGGCAGGGCAGATAGTAATCCCCTAAACTACTCCGCATATTGGGGCAGGAATCCCATGCCATCTGCTTCTAATAATTTCTATCAAGCTACCTCCCGCCCATAATCCCAAATACTTGCTCATTATCATCATCTGGGCCAAGTCTCCATCAATGCCGGCCATGTGCTTCTCCTCCCCTAACCCACGGCACAGCCTCCTCCTTCCTCCCCTCTCCTCCAGTCTTCTTCCTCCCAAGATTCTCTGTCTCTCTAAGCTCTGGAACCTTAGCCACAGCTATCCCATTTGACCCGCCCAGGTGTGATGGCTTTTAATGGTCAAACAGGTTAGGCTCTTAGGCAAGGTACAAGTGGGTCACAGAGGCAGCAAGCAGTAATTAGCATCAAAATACATCAGACCAACCTCCACAATGCAGTTCTGTTGCTTTATAGAGACAGATTGTGTTTTAACATAGAGATGAGAGGCATTGTGCAAAGGAGGTAGGACTGATGTTCATGGGATACCTCCCTATAAAGGTAAAACACTTATTCATAATGATACACATTTATAGTAACCGTTCTGGAATAGAACTGCCTGTGCAATGTGATGCCCTGTGACACATCCTTCCAGGGAACAGGGTACACATCGGGGGGGGGGGGTGGCAGTTTTAGGAAAATGTGCATGATATGATATAAGTAAAACTATGATTCCAAAATGGAGCATGTACACAAAATAATACGAGCAAAGGAAACACTGGTCAGAAGTCGTCGTTTATCTTAGTGGTATAAAATACTTACGGATTTCCTCCATAGTTGCTCATAAGGAACTTCCTCTTTCACTGATAACTCCCATTTGTGTCAGAGCCAAGTCTTTAACAACAGCACACTAGTTTTGTCACACTTACTCCTGCTACTCCAGAGTAATTCTTAGGAAAAAAAAAAAAAAAAAGGAAAGTAAAACCAAACTGGTGAGATCGGAGAACAGAACAGCTAGTCCGTACTGTTTGGCACACAGTTCAAATGTGGAGACCCCACCCTTTCCTACTGGAAGGAGGGAGGCAGAAGACATTTAAACATTGGGGCTGCTTTCTCCAGTCAGATGTGCAGCTTGTTTCCCTGGCAGTATGGGTGATAAACAAGGCCAGCCCAAAGTCTATGGTCGCTGTGAGCTCGCCAGAACTCTGAAAGCACATGGAATGGATGGCTACAATGGAGTAAGCCTGGCAGACTGTAAGTCTCTTCTTGGTAGGTCCAGAGAAGCTTCCAGCACAGGGACAGTGATGAGTGACAAGGGTGGGAGCTGGAGTCGATACGTTTTTGTGTTTTCATGGAGTTTGAGTAATTTGACTAAAAGCATCACCTTTTGTCTTTTGAATCAGAGCGGCTGGGTGAGGCCACACGATAGGAGATTCTGGGCCAGGCTAAGGCAATAGGACCTGAGGTGCTCTTGGCATGTCCCTAGGTTTCCCAGTTGCTTCAGACTCAACAGCCCACGAGAAAAGGGCTGAAAAAGGATAGGAAGACTCAGTCAGTCATAATGTGGGATCTGAGATCCCGGGTGACATAGTATTTGTCTTCACTTCTCTTACCATGGGGTAAAACTTTTTAGATGACAAATTTCAACTTTTTGAATTTTCTACACAGAGTAGAGGGGTCCTATTTGCCTCTAGTGGCTGCATAAGTGGGGCCCTCTGAAACTGAGCATAACATGATTTAGTTCTGTTCTTCACTCTGAGATGGCCTTTTGTTTCACATAGAGGAAGATGAGACATTTTTCAAGGGCTACTGTGTACTTTTCAGATGTGTTTCCAACAGCTACCATGTACTAACTAACCTTCAGTGAGTAAATGAATATATGGGTGGATGATAGATGGATGGATGGATATAATCATAGAATAGCTTTTTTTGGTATAATAATCCTGTATAGAGGAGATTCTAAGTAGCATGATGTGATGCATGCATCTTTAATCTTAACATCAGATACTGAGGGAGAAGACTGCCAGATTTATGCCCACGTAAACTGCTTAGTGACATCTTGTCTGAAAAGGAAAAAAAAAAAAAAAAAAAAAAAGAATTTTAGCTTGATTGAAAATCCATCTTGCTAAAAAAAAATTACTCTGGTAAAAACCTTATTTTTCTTCTTAAATTATTTTCATTATTAAATCTACTAGAGATGTTTCCCCTGCCTCTAGGCTTAGCTGTCTTGAAAGATTAGAGCAGGTAGTTTAAAGCAATGGAAGAAGTAGCTGTTTTACTTTATTTTTCGACAAGGTTTCACTGTATGCATAGTCCTGCTTAGACAGGAACTTATTACTAGAAAAGGCTGGTTTCTAACTCACAGAGCTCCACCCACCTGCCTCTGCCTTCCAAGGGCTGGGATTAAAGGTGTGTGCCAGCATGCTGCGCTCATGTATTTGGGGTTTGATTGTCTCAATCTTCAGCCATGTTTTTTATCAAACAGGCTGCCTCAGTTGTTCTTTCTAGAATGAAGCAGGTGTCAACAGTGTGTGCAGCAGGCTTCCTTTCTTCTGTGGCAGTTTCTTTCCTCTGCTGGTTTCCTGGTAGCTGCAGCCATTCTCTGGGCTTCTTCAGCTTCTTGCCGTCTGCAGTCCTCACTGGCAGAGAGACATAGAATTTTTGATGCCATCTCAGGCCTTATCTTTCTTAAACAGAAAAGCAACATCCCTGGTCTTCTTGTACAGTTCAACCTTATCTCCAACCACCAAAGGTAGTTCAGGGACTTCCTCAATACAATGACCTTTAGAGCTCACCCAAGCTGTGGAGACTGAGGCAGCCATCCAGGGTGAGCAGAGGGCGTGTGTCTTTGGGGGTTGTGTTCATTGGGTGCTGCCAAAGGCCTAGGTTTCAGTTGGAGCAAACATGTGGTCTCCCTGACACAGATCTTCAAAAAATCACTGGCCAAGGGATGCTCCAACCACTTCCAACTCTGGGATTTTATCCAAGTCTCTGCCAATACAAGTCAAGGCACTGATCTGATGATCTGTTAATTCACAACAGCATAGGGCTGAATGCTGTTTTTGCACAAGTTGGTGTGAACAGAGTTCACAACATCTGGTCCTTTGGTAGCCGTGAACACATCTGGCAATCCTGGGTGACAGATATTTGTCTTTGTCAGATGAATTGTCCTTCTCAGAGGATACCTGTTGAGGGGAGAGGCACATGTTATGGTGGGAAGAAAAGGTGGCCCTGCTCTCTACAAAATAAAAGGAAGTACTTAGTGCAGTACTTTAAACTTTTGAGTACCTATTCTTGTTTATTCTTGTACATACTGATTTATCCTCAAAAAGATTCTCTTTGGAGCACTTGAAAATTACTTGCTGACTGGTTACATCAGTTGCACCTGCTTGAAAGGCAGAGGCAGGAGGATCACGTGGAAGACCACCCTGAGCAACACAGCCAGACCCAGGCTGAACTCGTGGAAGCCTAGTGTCCAATTTAACCATATGACTGTGCTCATAAAGTAAATCCCTTCTAAAAGACAGCTCAAAGAGCAGATTGTGGTATCAAATATAGATCACTTGCTGTTGCTGCTTATTGATAAATACTCTTTTTCCTTTTAGGGGTGTGTTTAGCTCAGCATGAGAGTGGCTATAATACACGAGCTACAAACTACAACCCTGGAGATCAAAGCACAGACTATGGGATATTTCAGATCAACAGCCGATACTGGTGTGATGATGGCAAAACCCCAAGATCAGTGAACGGCTGTGGGATCCCTTGCAGTGGTAAGACAAGGCAGGTTTACAGTGACAGCAAACAACCCATCTGCTCTCATTGTAAGAGCAAAGGTTCTGTGTAGGGACATAACAGTGAAGGAATCATCAGGAACCAGGGGAGAATGTCCTTACTGTTAAAAAGTCATTCTGAAGTACATCAGGATAGGGTGCAGTGTGGTGATAGAATGCTCTGCCTACACATCAGAGGACACTGGGTCCTGCTGACAAAATCAATGAATGAATAAATAAAATAGATAGAGGCTGGGATGATAGCTCAGACAGAAGAGTCACCTAAGCCAAGGTTTGACCCTCAGCAGCCACATAAAGCTGACATCGGTGTCAGTTATTTGTAACCACAGCATTGAGGACTCTATGACAGGCAGACCATGAAGCTCACTGGCCACCCAGCACAGCCTGGTCTGCGTGCTAGTTCTCAGTGGCAGTCTCTGCCTCAAAAAAATGTGGAGTGTTCCTGCAGAACAGCTCCTGGGACAGACCTCAGACTTCTACATACACACACATACATGTGCAGGTTCAATGGTGTAAATACCAGCACACATATAGACACACATGTTAAAGTTATAATTAAAAAGTAAAGACCTAGCCAGGCAGGGTGCCACAAGCCTGTAATTCCAGCACTCCAGGAGGTAGAGACAAGTGGATATCTGTGAGTTCAAAGCCAGCCTGATCTCCAAAGCTGGATGTGGTGCTGGGAAACAAACTCTCTGCAAGAGCATGCAGTGCTCTTAGCCACTGAGCCATGTCTCCAGCCCCTGGTTTTTCTGTAGGATGAATTTTCAGAGGTAGAGGCCCAGGTGAGAGTTCTCTGCTTGCTCTGTGTTCCCGTGTGAGGATGAAGAGGGGCTTCCCTCACCATAGCTGACAGCCCCACTCCCTCAGCGACTCCTCCCTCCTGCAGTGCTTCTTTGCATTAGTGCTGGGATCCTAGAAACACAAACACATGCACCTGCTGAAACACCCCTACTGCTCAAGGACACCCCAGCCCTCCAGGGATTTTATGAATGAGAAACGGAGAGAGTGACACAATGTCAGGTAGACAGAATCAATGGCTGTTTCCAACAATCACAGATGCAGGGACACTTGGGAAATGATTCTTTTTTTAAAATACACTGCTCAGTGTCACAGAAGAAAGCTGGCTGGATGTGAACGGAAAATAGCTCTATAACTGTCCTTGTCATTCCTCATCTTTGTCTTTCAGCTCTGCTGCAGGATGACATCACTCAAGCCATACAATGTGCAAAGAGGGTTGTGAGGGATCCACAGGGCATTCGAGCTTGGTATGTTGGAACTTTGCTTCTGGTGATATATGCAGTCAGAATCTCGAAGGCCCAAGTGTCATTCTGAGAACTGTGGGTTCAGTTGGAGGCTTTCCCTACATCATAATTTTCTGGGAATTTCTGCAGATTGTGAGATCCCACCCATGACTGCTTCCTTGTCAGGCCTCCAGACAAGGGACCTGTGACCCGTACAACACATGTGATGCAGCCCTGACCTGCAGCATGCTGTGCTCTCCTGTGGGATTGGAGAGGACCAAACTGCCATGTAGACATGGCTCCTCAGTCTGTAGCATTTCTGGCTGCACCTACAGACTGTGTTTCATACTAGACCTTGGCCCTGGAGTGAAACTCCATTAGTGCCATGGTTCCCCTCCCTCTCCTCAAGGGTTGAGTATGTGTGTGACACAGATGTAACCATTGACCCTCATGTCTCACTTTCCTCCACAGGGTGGCATGGAGAAACCACTGTCAAAACCGAGATCTGTCTCAGTATGTTCAGGGCTGTGGAGTCTAACTGCTGTGCTTCTCTTCAGCTAATGCTGTCTCCTTCTCACTGTAGGACATCACAGCAAAAATCCTTGTTTTCCCCTTCAAACTAGCAGCATTTAAAGAGAAACAGGAGCAAAATAGAGGCTTTTTCCTAAGGGGCTTAGTGCTGACTACTGTGTTCATTGTGTTAAGCCCAGCCTCCATTTTCAGCTAGCGAATGCAATGGGTGCTGGGGACAGCCGTCCAGCACTGTGACCATCACATGCATATCTGTACATCGGTTCTTCACCAATGAAGTGACTCACATTAAGGTTCATTGAAATTAGTCTTAATGGCCATTGTGTAGGATAAAAATACAAAATCCATTTGCAAGAGACAGGATGGTCTGAGTTAAAATGGTAGTTGTGTGGGCTCCAAGGCTCTGCGAGTGGGCTCAGCACCCAGACAGAACAGCCACTGTCGGGGGCAAGGTGGGTTTTTAAGGAGACAGAACTCTGAGTTGGTGTCAACTGAGATGGCCTGAACTCAGACATTGTTGTCTGGAGATATGTGACCTTTCAAAACCGTATGTTCTTGGATCTGGCCCATGTACACTGCTTAAGAAGTAAATTCTCAACCCATGTGTCAGTCATTTTACCCCTTGAGTTAGCCTTCCCTGCCTCTTGCTGATCATGAGGGTATTCAGAGACATTAATGAACTATGCTAGTCCTTACTTTCCTTAAGTAGCTTCATGCATCTGAACTAACTCTGAGGCAGATGAGCTTGTAGCAGCAAAAAGCCACAGAAGCAAAACTAAGCACATTGTGAAAATTACAAATCACATTAAATGATTTTTGATGCACACCTTGTCTTTGTTTCCTCTGAAGTGGTGTCTCTTTGTTGGGAAAAATCAACATGGCACTCTGAATTGAGCCTACATCCTAACCTGCACACAGCCTGTGTCTACATCCTCCCCTGCACACAGCCTGTGTCTACATCCTCCCCTGCACACAGCCTGTGTCTACATCCTCCCCTGCACACAGCCTGTGTCTACATCCTCCCCTGCACACAGCCTGTGTCTACATCCTCCCCTGCACACAGCCTGTGTCTACATCCTCCCCTACACATAGCCTGTGTCTACATCCTCCCCTGCACATAGCCTGTGTCTACATCCTCCCCTGCACATAGCCTGTGTCTACATCTTCCCCTACACATAGCGTGTGTCTACATCCTCCCCTGCACACAGACTGTGTCTACATTCTCACCTGCATGTAACCAGCTGGATATTTCTGGGTAAAATTTAAAAGCAACCTGACCAGCCTTCCTTCTTCCGTAATAGACCCTTGAGAAAGTGAACAACTTCTTATTTTCAGGGTCTACTCCAGTCGTCTGATGCACCCCACCACCACCACACCCCCTCCCAGCATCCCACACCCTGTCTCCTCTCAAATAGTCGTTGGCTCTTAGATTGTGACTTCCCTTCTAAGTGTGGGAATGCTATGGGCTCTGTCATCTACCAGTGTTACATTTTTCTTTGATTTATTTACTCACTTTCCATTATCTCTCTCTTGTTCCGATTATTAACCATGATCTGAAGATATGGAATGAAAAAAATGCAAGAAGCAAACAATCGCTGCTGTGAGACTTTCCTATCTATCCTGTCCCACATGTGTGGAAACCCCAATGCTCTGCTCTGTTCTGTCTAGCACTTGAGTCACACCCTTCTGCAGTGTTTCCACACTGTGTTCACCATACACTTACTTCCTAGTCACTGAGACCTTGTCAGTATCTGAGTGCTCACGTGACAGTATTTAGCTTTTAGTTATTTTAGGTTACTGTACTGAATCATGATCCTGTCTTATTACCAATCACCGATCTCTTCCCGTGCTGCCCTCATGAATTACACTTCGCCAAGGGAATACATATTGGGAAAGGCACAGTGTCTGTGGGATTCGGTACACTAGCTGTGGTTTCCATCTGCTAAGGAGCCCTCAGAACTAGAACAAAGAGAGCATAGCATGTGAATTCTAACCAGGCATGGACTCAGCACACTTCACTGTGCTCTCACATTCTAATTCAGAGCACTTACTGGATAAGTGTGAGGCATGGCAGTCTCTTCAAATCTCCCAGCAGCTCCCCTATCTAAGAGCTTCCAAACGTCAGGAAATAAGGATGAGGAATCAAGATGCCACCTTCCAAGCCTGGCTACCTGAGTTCAAAAGCACGATGCACATGATGGAAGGAGAAAATGGACTCCAGCCAGTTGTGCTCTGACCTCCACAGCACACATGAGCATGTGCACACAAACACACACATGTACCTGCCTCCAATAGACAGGGCAGCTCTTCACGGCTCAAACACTCAGGCCGTTGTCACCAGCAGTCAATATAATTCATATCATTGTTTAAGCTTTGAAGAAATCAGGAGGGACCCCCATCTGGCTTTGCTCTGTCACGGTCATGTCTGGCATGGTCCTATGGCAATTACTGGCCAGCAGAGTGTTCATTCAGAGGCAGCAGGCTCCTCCCTAGCTTGTTGACTGACCAGGTAGGTCAGTGCCTCCCCAACTTCCTCAGCAGCTGCATACTGCCCAAGGGAGACCTCTCTTCCACTGCTCTAAGCTTCTTGCCTAGATCTGAGTGCATAGAAGGCCTCAGCTCCTTCAGGAAATGTGCTGTTGTCAACGATAAGGCTTATTCTGTTCCCTGCTGGTCATTATAATGCTCTTCCTTTTCTGAGGCATTCATCATTACTCTTGCTCTGTTCCCTCTTAAACCCTCCCTTCATTTAGATTTTCCTTCAGTGGCTTCTGTCTAGTTCTGGTGATAGTTGTTGACTGTAGAGTCTTAAGCACCAAGAAGCTGAATGGAAAGACTGAGATCAAGGTGGATCATACACCTAGTTGAGCAAACCTGGCTGTTTCTTGGAGACCTGTATAATGGCTTGTGTGAGTATTTCCTTTGGCTTCAGAGAGGAATCCTGCTGACTCTTTCCTAGGGGATCATTATGTCAGACAGAAATAAGGACACTCACTTCAAAAGGAGTGGATTGAGAGTGATGGATTAGTAGGTGGCACCTGTAACACCAATACTTCGGAGGCAATGGCAGGAGCCATCTTCTTATTGGTTCTCACTGACTCTTAGCTCTGAGGTCAACCAGTGGCTTCATGCATATTAGAACAAAGCACTTCATGGGGTTACATCTCAGCCTTTCAGTTCTGCTCTTGTTGTCCAAGTCCTGAGTTCCCAGTTCATCCTCTCTAAGCTGCTCGTCTCCTTCTCATCCTCTGACCTTTACAGTCCAAATGGCTAGCTGCTGAGTCTCAGGGCCTCTAGAGAAGATCTAGGAGCTCATCTGCTCCACATGGAGCCTGCACAGTCTTCCTTCTCGTGTTCTTCCATACAGTGCTTCCTCCACTGACGCTGGTGTCTTCCCTGTAGCAAAGTTCCACTGTGCAGACAGTTGGGCATCAGCTTCCTTATATCCTAAATCCCCATTCTTCTACTCTCTGTCACAGAATTTAGTGGTTGTTTCTTGTCCATCCTCAGTTTTCCTTTTCATGTACTCATTGCTTTACACCTAATTGGTTGGAAGGTGGGAAGAAATGCTCACTATATGCTCAGAGCATACTGTGCATCATTGGCTCAAGTGAAATCTCACTTCAGCCTCCAAAGCCTGAGCCAATAGTGCCCTTCCCCCATCTTGTGCATTAAAGCGTCTTTTGCTGACACTTCTATTACTTCCCCTTTTGTTATGTGATAAAAAATACCATAAATGAGGCAACTTAAAATAATCATAAAAGAGTCTATTAAGCTTGCATTCCCAAAAGATGAGCCTGTGTTAGTTAGGGTTTTGCTTGCTGTGGTGAAAAACCAACGTGAGGAGAATAGGGTTTATTTTTACTCTACCTCCACATGTGCAGCGTCAAGGACAGAAACAGCCAGAGCTCAAGCAGGTCAGGATCTAGCAGCAGGAGCTGCTGCTGAGGCTGTGGAAAGGTGTTCTTACCAGATGGCTCCTGAAGACTTTCTCAGTGTGCTTTCTTAGAGCACCCACAATGGGCTGGGCCCTCTCATATCAATCACTAATAAAGAAAAGTCCCCATCCCATGGATAGAACAACTTGGCTGCCATCTGAACTCAGATCTAGTGCTTCAAGTTGATCCACCCCAACATCTGCTCCATCTCTGAGCTGCTGAAGCATGTGGGGGAGCCATCAAGGATGAAAACCTGAAGCATGGCTGGGATGGAAGCCAGCACTCTGCTATGAGACTGTGGTGAAGCTCCAAGGAGCCTGAGAAACCCACGGAGCCTCCAAGGGCTAACAAGAAGAGGCAGGAAGTACTGGAGGAGTCTGTGGGGCCTGAAATATCCCCAGATAAATGAAGGGAAACATCCATTCACCACAACTCGGATTACACCTAGACCACCCTCTGCCTGCCATGATGAACAAGTAAGCGGTAGAGAGATGAGAAAGAAAGAGACAGAGAGTTGTGTGCACAATGAAGGGAGGCAGAACTGGATAGGTGAGGGTGGCGAGGGACTGCCTGGTGTGAGTTGCCTGAGCTGCAGCCCATGCTGCCACCAAGAGTAACATCTGGGTTCCTGGCCCTGCAGCAGTGGGGGTCTATGTTGACATCTGTGGGCCATGTTACCTCCAAAGGCCATGCAGATATGCCTGGTCTGGGCTACTGCCTGAGACCATGTTTATAGCCAAGGGATACACAGAGCTGGCCTTGCCCGTCAGAAGAAAACAGGCCCTACACCTCACCCAGGCAACACAGTAGAACTGGCCCTGATGCCATGGGTGCAGGAAAGCCAACGCCTCTCCTCACAAGCCATGCAGTGGTGTATACATGCATGGGGTGTCCATGGCCCTTGCCTAGGAAGCTTGGAAAAACTGGCCCCTAAGACAGAGTGGGAGAGCTGGCCCTGGTGACCTGAGTGCGGGATAGCTGACCCCAATGGCATGAGTGTGGGATAAAGTAAAAGCTTAAGACTCTCAATCAGTTGACAGAAATAGCTTGTTCAAGGATGGAGGATGCCTGTGTCTACAGCAGAGTAAGGTATTTTTATTCTTAAAACATAAACCAAGTCTTGTGGAGCCTTCACAACACTCTGCACAGGGTATGGCTTGAGTGGTGTCATTCACAGCATAGCTGAAAGACAGGAGTGAGGACCAAAGAGGACTGCCAGAGAATTTGCACCTTCTTCAGATTTAGCCAGCTTTATTCTGTTAGGGTAAGAAGAAGCTATCATGAAAGTGTTTCCCAAGAATGCACATGCTTGTGATTGTTATGAAATTGTGGGAAACCTGTGTTCATCCTACCGTGCTGGACATGATAAGACACACACTTTAAAAAAAATTGTTTATGTGTTCACTTGAACCATGTGTCTGTGTGAAAGTGTGTGCATGAGTGTTGGTGCCCACTGAAGCTTGGAGCATTGGATGACCATGCAGCTGAAGACACAGGCAGCTTCCAGCCACCCAATGTGGTGCCAAGTTTCAAACTCAGGACCTCTGAAAGGGCAGCGAGTGCACTCAATCGCTGAGCCATTTCTCCAGTCCCCAGCGCATTCTTTCTTACTTTAAATTAGTTGGAATCTCTAGAATTATTACTGAACATGGTGAAATTCTCTTTTTGCACTCAATACTAGAAAGTAAAACATGCCTGGTGGGTTTTTCCTTTTTTTTAAATTAAACATTTTTATTTTTTACATATACATTTACATTACTATCTATAGCAAGAAGGACCATGACACAATCAGGAATCATATAAATGTCACCTTTTTAGTGTTTTGGCTATTTGTATTTGACAGCCTTGAAGAAAACATCTTTCCAATATTGGTGCATCAAAAAATTCTGAATGTAAATCGATCTCTACCCCTGGGCTTGTCCTCTGGCCTCCATATGCACCCTCACACTTGCATCCCAATACTCAAATACATGCATGCACACACATGCACATGCACCATGCAAACCCCTATACACCACACACCTATTAGATGCTATGATATGTTGGCAACACACAAAGTGTGTCCATTTCAGCTAGTTTGATTGGGGTTACTTATAGGAGCCGTATAAGAGGTAATTTATAAGATCGTGGAGAAGCACCTTACCTGTAGCTATACCACTGAGGAACATGTCTCTCCCTCTCCTAATAGCTATTAACTCTCAGTAGATCAGCAGGGAGGGGTGGGCCTTGGGATGGCCATTCGTGTTCATCCACTTGACTACATCGGCAGTAAACTAAAGCCCAGGCAGCTGCATACACCAGTGAGGGCTATTTCTTAATAATCATTTGAAATGGGAAGACTCACCTTTAATCCAGATCTTTCGAGGTTGAAAGAGCCACCTTTAACGTGGACCACGCCTTCTGGTGGCAGCTTATATAAAGGACTCAGTAGAAGGAAGCTTTTGCTCTCACCCTCACTGGCTGTGCTGCTCACTGCTGTGTTCAGCAGGCTAGCTGGCCCTACTCCCCAACCCCCAAGCTCCCAGAATTCTTGTATCACTACTTCCCACCTTGCAGAAGGAACACTTGGATTACAGTTGCTCACTACTGGGCCTGCCTTTGCTTGAGTTCTGTGGATTCACACTCAGGGCCCCACTCTAGTGCTAAGCACCTTGCCAACTAAGCCATGTCCCCATTGCTAATATTGTCATCCTCAAAGGATAGAATGGGGGAATGGCCAGGAGATAGCCGACCTAAGGGAGACCTAAAAACAGCCATGCAAGCAGCAAGACCTGCAGCTCTTTGTAGGGCTTCTGCCTTCAGGACACACCTCTGAAGCCCCTGGACAGCTGGCCCTCCAGCTCTGAAACTCAGAGCATACACAGGCCCTCTCTTGGACCGCTCCATTCTATGCCTGCATCCTCCAAGAGGCAGCATCAACATCTTTGGGCCACCAGCAAAATGTAGGCTTCACACTATGGCCTCTCAGGGCTTCTGAGAAGGAACTCTGACCCTAGCAATCATTGCCTGGGTTAGCTGCTCTCTCACATCATGGTTCAAGATTCATAACCCCTCAATCTTCCTTATATCCTGCTTCTAGAACAAGTAATTCAGGGACACCACTTTATCAGGTCTGGCTACCAGCCTGGGATGTAGGCCGGCCTCTTAGAGCACTGTCCTCTTAGACCACAGTTGCACTGTCCTCTTAGACCACAGTTGTGCTGGCCTCTTAGAACACAGTTATACTGGCCTCTTAGACCACAGTTGCATTGGCCTCTTAGACTATAGTTGTATTAGTGTTCCTTTGCTGGTCCCAGGCAACATTTTCCTGGTCACTTCCTTATGATCAGGAAACAGCTCTAGTAGCATTCCACTCTCTGCTCTCTGCATTCACATTATTTGAATCCTATCCAGGTGGAGCACACTCCTGCCCTCTGCGTGGCTTTCCTGTTGCTCCTGTGAACACTGAAGGTCTCCCTCTATGGATGTTAGTCTTTTAGCAGCTGCAGCTATTTCTTCAGCCATGTGAAACCTTGAATTTCCTCCTTTCCCTTACAAACTACACATATTTTTTCATAATGTTTTCTTCTGCTTCACTCTGTCTCACTTCTGGACCTGGATAAAATCAGTGACCACGATTCATCCTGAGTGCTATCAAGTCTTGAGATTTCGTCTGTTAAACAAGTTAGTCCATTATTTTAATTTTTTATATGGTTTTTAGGTTTTTATTTCATGATATAAGTGTTTGAAGGGGAAATCAAGGAAGTAGATATGAGCCTTGCCATGACTACCTTACAGTGAGAAAGAGACAGGGTGAACTGAAGGGAGGCACAGCAGTTAGACTCCACAGCCCTGAATATACTGAGACAGATCTCCTCTGTGACACTTGGTTTTCCATGGCTCCCTGTGGAGAAAAGTGAGATGTGGGGATCAATGGTTACATCTGTGTCACACACATACTCAACCCTTGAGGAGAGAGAGGGGAACCATGGCACTAATGGAGTTTCACTCCAGGGCCAAGGTCTAGTGTGAAACACAGTCTGTAGGTGCAGCCAGAAATGCTACAGACTGATGGAGCCATGTCTACATGGCAGTTTGGTCCTCTCCAATCCCACAGGAGAGCACAGCATGCTGCAGGTCAGGGCTGCATCACATGTGTTGTACGGGTCACAGGTCCCTTGTCTGGAGGCCTGACAAGGAAGCAGTCATGGGTGGGATCTCACAATCTGCAGAAATTCCCAGAAAATTATGATGTAGGGAAAGCCTCCAACTGAACCCACAGTTCTCAGAATGACACTTGGGCCTTAGAGAGACTTATTCCATATATCACCAGAAGCAAAGTTCCAACATACCATACTTTGATGGTCTGTGGATCCCTCACAACCTTCTTTGCACATTTTATGGTCTCAGTGATGTCATCCTGCAGCAGAGCTGAACGACAAAGATGAGGAATGACAAGGACAGTTATAGAGCTATTTTCAGTTCACATCCAGCCAGCTTTCTTCTGTGACAGTGAGCAGGAAATTAAAAAAATTTTTTTCCCAAGTGTCCCTGCATCTGTGATTATTGGAGACAGCCATTGATTCTGTATGCGACATTGTGTCACTCTGTTTCTCAACCATAAAGTCTCTGAAGGGCTGGGTGTCCTTGAGCGGTAGGGGTGTTTCAGCATGTGCATGTGTTTGTGTTTCTAGGATCCCAGCACTGATGCAAAGAGAAGAAGCACTGCAGGAGGGAGGAGTCGCTGAGGGAGTGGGGCTGTCAGCTATGGTGAGGGAAGCCCCTCTTCATCCTCACACGGGAACACAGAGCAAGCAGAGAATTCTCACCTGGGCCTCTACCTCTGAAAATTCATCCTACAGAAAAACCAGGGGCTGGAGACATGGCTCAGTGGCTAAGAGCACTGCATGCTCTTGCAGAGGGCTTGTTTCCCAGCACCACATCCAGCTTTGGAGATCAGGCTGGCTTTGAACTCACAGATATCCACTTGTCTCTACCTCCCAGAGTGCTGGAATTACAGGCTTGTGGCACCCTGCCTGGCTAGGTCTTTACTTTATAATTATAACTTTAACATGTGTGTCTATATGTGTGCTGGTATTTACACCATTGAACCTGCACATGTATGTGTGTGTATGTAGAAGTCTGAGGTCTGTCCCAGGAGCTGTTCTGCAGGAACACTCCACATTTTTTGAGGCAGAGACTGCCACTGAGAACTAGCATGCAGACCAGGCTGTGCTGGGTGGCCAGTGAGCTTCATGGTCTGCCTGTCATAGAGTCCTCAATGCTGTGGTTACAAATAACTGACACCGATGTCAGCTTTATGTGGCTGCTGAGGGTCAAACCTTGGCTTAGGTGACTCTTCTATCTGAGCTACCATCCCAGCCTCTATCTATTTTATTTATTCATTCATTGATTTTGACAGCAGGACCAAGTGTCCTCTGATATGTAGGCAGAGCATTCTGTCACCACACTGTACCCTATCTTAATGTCTTGATATCATTTTGATGTACTTAAGAAAGATTTTTAACAGTAAAGAAAGTCTAACCAGGTTCCTGATGATTCCTTCACTGTTATGTCCCTACACAGAACCTTTGCTCTTACAATGAGAGCAGATGGGTTGTTTGCTGTCACTGTAAACCTGCCTTGTCTTACCACTGCAGGGGATCCCACAGCCGTTCACTGATTTTGGGGTTTTGCCATCATCACACCAGTATCGGCTGTTGATCTGAAATATCCCATAGTCTGTGCTTTGATCTCCAGGGTTGTACTTTGTGGCTTGTGTGTTATAGCCACTCCCATGCCGAGGTAAACACATCCCTAAAAAGAAAAAGAATATTCACCAATAAGCAGCAACAGCAAGTGATCTATATTTGATACCACAATCTGCTCTTTGAGCTGTCTTTTAGAAGAAATTTTCTTTATAGCACAATCATATGGTTAAATTGTACACTAAGCTTCCACTAGTTCAGCCTGGGTCTGGCTGTGTTGCTCAGGGTGGTCTTCCACGTGATCCTCCTGCCTCTGCCTTTCAAGCAGGTGCAACTGATGTAACCAGTCAGCAAGCAGTTTTCAAGCGCTCCAAAGAGAATCATTTTGAGGACAAACCATTATGTACAAGAATAAACAAGAATAGGTACTCAAAAGTTTAAAGTACTGCACTAAGTACTTCCTTTTCCTTTGTGGAGAGGAGGATCACCTTCTTTCCCACCATAGCATGTGCCTCTCTCCTCAACAGTATCCTCTGAGGAGGATTCTTCTGGAAAAGACAAATACCTGTCATCCAGGATTGCCAAATTTGTTCATGGCTCCCAGAGGACCATATATTGTGAATTCTGTTCACACCCACTTGTGCAAAAACAGCATTCAGCCCTTTGCTGTTATGAGTTAGCAGGTCATCGGATCAGTGTCTTGACTGGTATTGGCAGAGACTTGGATAAAATTCCAGAGTTGGAGGTGGTTAGACTATCACTTGACCAGAGATATTTTTGAAAATTTGTGTCAGGGAAGCCATATGCTTGCTCCAACAGCAACCGGGACCTTTGGCATCACCCAATGAACACAACCCCAAAGACACACGCCCTGGTTTGGCCCTGGATGGCTGCCTCAGTCTCCACAGCTTGGGTGAGCGCTAAAGGTCATTGTCCCTGAACTACCTTTGGTGGTTGGAGATAAGGTTGAACTGTACAAGAAGACCAGGGACGTTGCTTTTCTGTTTAAGAAAGATAAGGCCTGAGATGGCATCAAAAAGTCTATGTCTCTCTGCCAGTGAGGACTGCAGATGGCAAGAAGCTGAAGAAGCCCAGAGAATGGCTGCAGCTACCAGGAAACCAGCAGAGGGAAGAAACTGCCACAGAAGAAAGGAAGCTTACTGCACACACTGTTGACACCTGCTTCATTCTAGAAAGAACAACTGAGGCAGCCTGTTTGATAAAAACATGGTCGAAGATTGAGACAATAAAACTCCAAATACATGAGCGCAGCATGCTGGCACACACCTTTAATCCCAGCCCTTGGAAGGCAGAGGCTTGAAGGTGGAGCTCTGTGGGTTGGAAACCAGCCTTCTGTAGGAAAGAGGCTCCAGGCTAACTGGGGCTACATATTGAAACCCTGACTTTAAAAGTCTTAACATAGCTACTTCTTTCAGTGCTTTAACATTTCCATGCTCTCGTATTTCCATTCAGACTAAAATTAAAAAAAAAAAAAACACTTGTTTAGTAGATTTAATAAGTTAATAGGGAATATATATGAAGATGAAAAGTAATTTATTAAAAAATAACATTTTTCTCAGAGTAATGATCTTATTGCAAGCTGAATTTTCATGCCACATTAAAATTACTTTTTATTTTTACAAAACATGTCACTAAATATCATATGTTGAATAAGACTGGCAGTCTCTGCCTCAGTTTCCAGCTGTTGAGATTACACATAAATGCATCATAACCGGCTACTTAGAATCTTCTCTATAAGACAAATAGACCAAGAAAGGCTAGTCTATGAGTATATTAATCAATCCATCCATCTGTCTGTCCATCCATCATCCATCCATATATTCACTTATTCCCTGAAAGTTAGTTATTATGTGGTAGCTGGTGGAAATGCATCTGAAAAGCACACAGTAACACTTGAAGATTTTCCTCATCCACATGGGCCATTGTGTAAAACAAAAGGCCATCTCAGAGTGAAGAACAGAACTAAATCACTTCATACTCAGTTTCAGAGGCCTTCCTTTATGCAGCCACTAGGGGCAAATAGGATCCCTCTACTCTGTGTAGAAAGTTGAAAAAAATTTGAAAATTTTTATCTCAAAAGTTTTATACCATGATAAGAGAAGTGAAGACCTATACTATGTCACCCAGGATCCCAGATCCCACATTATGACTGACTGAGTCTTCCTATCCTTTCTCAGCCCCTTTTCTCATGGGCTGTTGAGTCTGAGCAACTGGGAAACCTAGTGACAGGCCAAGAGCACCTCAGGTCCTATTGCCTTAGCCTGGCCCAGAATCTCCTATCGCGTGGCCTCACCCAGCAGCTCTGATTCAAAAGACAAAAGGTGATGCTTTTAGTCAAATTACTCAAACTCCATGAAAACACAAAAACGTATCGACTCCAGCTCCCTCCCTTGTCACTCATTGCTTCCCTGTCCCTGTTCTGGAAGCTTCTCTGACTTACAGCTTGCCAGGCCGACTCCATAGTAGTCATCCATCCCATGTGCTTTCAGAATTCTGGCGAGCTCACAGCGTTCATAGACCTTGGCCTGGACAGGAACAGAAAGCAGCAGGAGTCCCAGGGTGAGGAGAGCCTTCATGTTGACCTGGAAGCTGGATCAGCTGCTGGCTGACTAGAGACAGCCAGCCTCCTATTTAAGCATCCTCTGAGTTCTTCCCTTCTCTGGCAGATTTTGACCTCCAACTTTTGAGCTTTGCACAAAGCGGGACTTCCTACAGTTCTACAGACTTCAGAATTTGACCTTTCTTTCCTCTGCTTTGATAAGAGCTGTTCTGGCAGTGCATGAATAAGTGCACAGTGCTTATTTTCAATATCTTAAGGATATGGGTCATTAAGTGTGGAGTGGGGAGGCCACAAGCAAAACAATCCCCAGGCATGCTGCACATAGCCCACACAGGCAGAGCAAGCCTGAGATGACCCCCTGTGAGGTTCCATGCAGGCCTGGACAGGGAGTCCACATCACCAGTGCCTGCACACTCTCCTAAACATAAACATTGCTTTCATCCTCACCTACACATAACCGTTGCCTACAGAAAAGGATGATATGTGCCTAGTTCCTCCCTTATGCCAGAGTCTGGGCACAGGGCATGCCTTGCTCAGTGGAGCTGATGGTTGGACCTCTATTTCCATCTATGAATGTGGGAGTAGTCTTGTCAATCTAGCCAGGTAAGAGAGCCGAAAAGCTAACTGACTGTGCTTTAAGAATCAGAATCAGACAACAGATGTGAGAGTCACTGCACAGATGGCTTGAGAACCTTTCATGGATCTTCTGGCTTATATCTATGGCTGTTGCTCTAATAAGCATTTTGATTCTTGGATCTGTAGGTGTTACAGAATATTTGATCACACCATGAACCCTGAGATTGTGTACTGGGAAAACCTGTATCTAGCTATGGTGTGGCTGAGCCCTAGCATACACCTTTAATCCAAGTTTTTTTTTTTTTTTTTTAGATTTATTTATTTATTTTGTGTTTTGATGCACACCAGAAGAGGCAATCAGATCTCACTATAGATAGTTATGAGCCACCCTGTGGTGGCTGGGTATTGAACTTGGGACCTCTGGAAGAAGAGTCAATGCTCTTAACCGCTGAGCCATCTCTCCAGCCCTGAGTTCTAATTTGTTCACCAGCAACAACAATGTAAAATACATTTCCTTTCTTTCTTTCTTTCTTTCTTTTATTGAGAGACAGGGTTTCTCTGTTAGTTTGGCTGTCCTGAACTCACTTTGTAGACGAGGCTGGCCTTGAACTCAAAGTGATCTGCCTGCCTCTGCCTCCCGAGCGCTGGGAATACAAGCAAGCACCACCAAGCACAGCCTAAATATTCCTTCTTTATCTCTGTGTCTGTACCAGGTTTAGCCCTGAGGTCACCCACAAACTCCAGTTATGGCCTTATTCTGACAGTAAAGCCATATATCCTAAAACATCCACTCCCTTTGGAATCTTGTAAAAATGAGGACTTTGGTTTGTTCCCTGCATCTTTCCTTCTATTGGGGCCTGAGATGGATTCCCTGTTTTGATGGCTCGTGTTATCAGAAGAACCTGCTTACCTGAGATAGCCCTCAGCATTGGTCTTTATCAGCCGTTATTCCTATCTAACAGTTCTCTCTAGGGGCATAGCTAGGTGCCAGCAAGAGAAAGATGGATACAAGACCCTCGCAGCCTAGAGTAAGAAAAGCAAACGGTGGATGAAAGGACATAGGAATGGAGAGTTCTTCCTGCTGGCCCTGGGGGGAACTGCAGAGCACCAGTGGGCTTCGCATGCAGGAAACAGGTGCAGCAGAACAAAGGAGGGAGGAAACAGCAGAAGGGCAGGCACAGAGAGAGTGGGTGCAGGCATCCTCTGGAACAGAGAATCCTCTCATGTGCCTGGGCAAATGCACAGCTGAGACCCCCGAGACTGCTGTTCCTTGTGCTGGGTCATCAGGGACGCGTTTGCAACACTAACATGCTTTGTTGTGTTTTGCTTTTTACTAGAAACTATCACAGTATCGGCAGTGTGCTAGAAATATCACTGTTTACTTGGGCCTCTGGCATAGTTTGAAAAAGTATTATTAAGCTGTTTCCTGCTACAAAGGGCAACAGGAGCCAGGGTATAGCTCAGATTAAATGTAGGTGATGCCCAGAGATGGGATGGAGTCTGAAGACTGGAAGGAAATTTCCTACATCCCCTAATCTCACTTTCACTAAGTAAGAGTTTCAACTGCAGACACACTAGCTACCAAAGGGCCAGAAAGTGGTCATCATCTTCAAATGAGAATGTACTGGTCTTGTGTTTGGCACGCCCACATGTTGTGCTGTTTCCTAGCAATCCAGACACTACAAGGAATTCAAGGCCAGCCTGGTCAACAGAGCAGTTGCAGAACACCCAGGGCTACACAGAGAAAACCTGTCTGGAAAAGAAAAAAATTACTATAGGACAGTCATCCATCACTTTGACCACACACATCTGTTTATATCAGTTCTTCACCAATGAAATGACTCACATTAAGTTTCATTGTAATTTGTCTTAATGGCCTTTGTGTTGGATAAAAATACCAAAGCCATTTACAAGAGACAGGATGGTCTGAGTTAAAATGGTAGTTGTGTGGGCTCCAAGGCTTTGCGAGTGGGCTCAGCACCCAGACAGAACAGCCACTGTGGTGGGCAAGGTGGGTATTTAAGAGGACAGAACTCTGAGTCAGTGTCAATTGAGATGGCCTGAACTCAGACATTGTTGTCAGATGTTTGACCTTTCAAAACAGTATGTTCTTGGACATGGCCCATGTACACTGCTTAAGAAGTAAATTCTCAACCCATGTGTCAGTCATTTTACCCCTTGAGTTAGCCTTCCCTGCCTCTTGCTGATCATGAGGGTATTCAGAGACATTAATGAACTATGCTAGTCCTTACCTTCCTTAAGTAGCTTCATGCATCTGAACTAACTCTGAGGCAGATGAGCTTGTAGCAGCCAAAATCAAAGAGGCAAAACTAAGCTCATTGTGAAAAACTACAAGTCACATTAAATTATTTATTTATTTATTTACTTTTGGTTTTTCAAGATAGGGTTTCTCTGTGTAGCCTTGAATGTCCTGGACTCACGTTGTAGGCTGGCTTTGAACTCACAGCGATCCTCCTGCCTCTACCTCCCGAGTGCTGGGATTAATGGTGTGGGCCACCACCACCTGTTCACATTAAATGATTTTTGATGCACACCTTGTCTTCGTTTCCTCAGAAGTGGTGTCTCTGGGGAAATTGTTTATATATTGAAAAAATCAACAAGGCACTCAGAATTGAGTCTATATCCACACCTACATATAGTGTGAGCCTGTGTCTACATCCTCCCCTGCATATAGCCTGTGCCTACATCCTCTCCTACACATAGCCTGTGTCTACATCCTCCCCTCCACACAGCCTGTGTCTACATCCTCCCCTGCACATAGCCTGTGTCTACATCCTCCCCTCCACACAGCCTGTGTCTACATCCTCCCCTGCACATAGCCTGTGTCTAGAGACTCACCTGCACATAGCCTGTGTCAACATCCTCCCCTGCACATAGCCTGTGTCTACATTCTCACCTGCAAGTAACCAGATGGATATTTCTAGGTAAAATTTAAAAGCAACCTGACCACCCTCCCTCCTTCCTTAATAGGTCCTTGGCAAAGTGTAGAACTTCTTATATTCAGGGCTGACTCCAGGCCATCTGCCACCCCCCCCACCACCACATTCCCTACCAGAAGGAGGGAACATTTAGCAAGAAAAAGAACCTATAATATCCAACTGTAGGATATATTCTTAATTAGTGACTGATGGGACAGGACGCCATTCCTGGGCTGGGGGCCCTGGATTCTATAAGAAGTCAGGCTGAGAGAAGCCATGTGGAGCAAGTCAGTAAGCACCACCCTCCATGGCCTCTACCTTAGCTCTTGCCTCCAGCTTCCTGCTCTTACTACCCTTGATGATGAACCATTATATGGAACTGTAAGTGAAATACAGCCTTGCCGCCTCAAGTGGTTTTGGTCATGGAGTTCATCACGGCAATAGTAACTTAAACTAAGATACCAGGTACTATAACTTACTGTTTTGGGACCCTGTTCTAAAATTAAGAATTTCATTGTAGGCCAGACCTAAATATTTATTGCCACTCTAAAACAAACTTAAGGGACTGGTCCAATATATATTTTAATGGAGGAGATGGCATTAGTTCCCTGAATTACATTCTCTGTAGCAGGAGATAGGGGAAAAACAGATGCTTCCATTTTACTGTTTCTCTTGAAATACTAGAGTGAGGTGATTAAATATTTTAAAACATAAATAGCAAGTACACTTGATCGAGAGATAAAAGTTTGTCCTCACAATAATTCTCTATATATTGCAGATATTATTTAGCATACTATATGGCTTTTTGTCTTCTTAGGAGGAGTGAAAATATTCTACATAATGTACCCCATTCATATTCACTCCCCAGTCCTCCCAGGTCCACCCCTACCCTTGTACTTCCCCCAAAACAAAAGAAGAAAAAAAATACCATGTCCAAGTGGTGGTCATACACTCATAGAAGCATGGTCAGACTCTCAGTGACCAGCCCCATAAAGAACTGAATATTTCCTCCACACCCACCTCTGCCTGAAGCCATCAGCTGTATCACAATTTTAAAGAGTCCTCTTCAATGGCTTCCTGTCTAGAATGTTTCTTTTGTGGGGGAGTGGGGAAGAGGTTGGGGTTGGGAAGAGATGTTGTCACAGAAGCCTTCTATGTCTCTCACTCTCAATGGTGAGTCTTCAGTCATCAATACTATGGCAAAAGAAGCTTCCTTGTCCTTTATAGTCAGAGGCAGCAAGGATCATGGACATCCACATGAACTCAAGTACAGCACAGACTACGGGCAACAACATGATGTCTAGAAGCAACAAAGTCCGTGGGCATCAATATGGCCTTAGGCAACAGCACAGACCACACACACCAACATGGTCTTGGGTGGTAACGCAGACTATGGACACCAAAGTAGCCCCTGAGTACAGCAGGGTCATGGACAATACACGGCCCACAGCAGCAGCACAAGTCATAGGCATCCTCACATCCTCTGGTCCTAACATGTACCACAGACATCAACAGAACCTGCAGTGTCAGCACAAGGTACAGACATCTGTTGGGGGGCAATGCAGGAGGAAAGCAAAACAACTCTAGAACTCATGCTAACCCTCATTGGTTAACATACCCACGATGGGTATCTCAGAGAGGCATGACCCAGGACTACATGTCCTGAAGACTTTGTGCTGATATGGAGCACAGCTCTGTGTGTTGCCCTTGTGGTCACCACATCTGTCATAATATATAATAATATACTCAAGGGGACTCCTAGCTCCTCCCTGGGCAGTATCACTGGTACTCACAACAACAATGCTTGATTTCATTCAGGCATTGTGGCTGGAGCAGGTTAATGATTCAGACACCAGCCTGGAAAAGAACCTCAGATGTACATTGCTGGCAATGACCTCTACCCTTAGAAAGAATTGGGAAAACTACATTGCTTAGCAAGGTTAGGTAAAGATTTTTTGCTAGTGGCTCTCATATAGACAGTTTTAAGAAAAAAATAGATTGTTTAGCAAATTTAGGTATAGATGGTTCAGCTATTGAATCTCATGCAGAAAATCTTAGGGGACAATCTGAAGTTAGAAAAACTACACTCTTAATAGCAAAGCTAGGGAGTTTTGAAGGTTAGCCTGCAAGAACAATGGCTCATAGCAGCACTGGCGGATGCGACTATTTCAAGCTGGGATGGTGACAGAGATGATGATTAATTTTCTTATCCTGTTTCTCACCCTCAGCTTCCTGATATGATTTCACAAGAAGTATTAATGAGTAGATGTACACCTTAATGATTTAAAGTAGAAATGGCTGACTGCTTTATATATAAAATTTTACGTTTGTGATTCTTTTAAGATTTCTACAAGATTGCTTTTGATGGTAATTGATTTTTCTTTGGATGCACAAATAGCTGCCTGCACATAAAAAAAAGCTGGCTGAGAGGTTACCCTGTGTGCTCACACTCTTAATATATAACAAATTACTTAGTTACAAATGTATATGCGTTCTTGGGAATAACTTGTTGTTCATGTTTGTTTCTCACCCATAATATATAAACATTTGGACTAGTGAACGTATTAGGGAACATGTTTTTCTTATGTATACACATTTTAATTGTTCATTTACATAAAAATAGAATATAACTTCATTGTGATTTTTGTACTGCTTGAAAGATTTTCCTGGGGGGTTATAAAGTGAGGGAGAAAAAATAAAGTGAGAATAATAAAAATCAAACGGAGAAGTATTCAGGATTGAATTATTCAGGGTTCTCTAGAGGAACAGAACAGATAGGATAAATATATAGAATATTATTATATAGATAGATAGATAGATAGATAGATAGATAGATAGATAGATACACAGATAGATGCTCACAGAACACGTTCCAGCTAGTGTAACAATGGTGTCTAAAGGAAAATGATCCAGCAGTTGTTCAGTCCACGAGGCTGGATGTTTCACCTGGTCTTCAGTATACATAGGGATCCTGAAGAAGCAGGCTCTACTGCCAGTGAAGGAATGGACTCCCAGTGAGGGTGAGGGCAAGCAGACAGAGAGCAAAAGCTTCCTTCTACAGTGTCCTTTATATAGGCTGCCACCAGAAGGTGTGGTCCACATTAAAGGAGGCTCTTTCAACCCCATAAGATCTGGATTAACAGTGAGTCTTCCCACTTCAAATGATTTAATTAAGAAATAGCCCTCATTGGTGTATCCAGCTGCCTGGGCTTTAGTTTACTGCAGATGTAGTCAAGTGGATGAACACGAATGGCCATCCCAAGGCCCACCCCTCCCTGCTGATCTACTGAGAGTTAATAGCTATTAGGAGAGGGAGAGACATGTTCCTCAGTGGTATAGCTACAGGTAAGGTGCTTCTCCACGATCTTATAAATTACCTCTTATACGGCTCCTATAAGTAACCCCAATCAAACTAGCTGAAATGGACACACTTTGTGTGTTGCCAACATACTGTAGCACCTCATACGTGTGTGGTGTATAGGGGTTTGCATGGTGCATGTGCATGTGTGTGCAAGCATGTGTTTGAGTATTGGGACGCAAGTGTAAGGGTGCATGTGGAGGCCAGAGGACAACCCCAGGGATTGGCCGTTACCTACTGTGTTTCAGACCAATTGGCTGTGCTGCTCACTGCTGTGTTCAGCAGGCTAGCTGGCCCTACTTTCTGACCCCCAAGCTCCCAGGCTTCTTGTATCACTACTTCCCACCTTGCAGAAGGAACACTTGGATTACAGTTGCTCACTACTGGGCCTGCCTTTGCTTGAGTTCTGTGGATTCACACTCAGGGCCCCGCTCTAGTGTTAAGCACCTTGCCAACTAAGCCATGTCCCCATTGCTAATATTGTCATCCTCAAAGGGTAGAATGGGGGCATGGCCAGGAAATAGCAGACCTAAGGGAGACCTGAAAACAGCCATGCAAGCAGCAAGTCCTGCAGCTCTCTGTGCCCTTGGTGCACACCCACCTCTGAAACCCCTGGACAGCTGGCCCCTCCAGCTCTGAAACTCAGAGCATACACAGGCCCTCTCTTGGACCGCTCCATTCTATGCCTGCATCCTCCAAGAGGCAGCATCAACATCTTTGGGCCACCAGCAAAATGTAGGCTTCACACTATGGCCTCTCAGGGCTTCTGAGAAGGAACTCTGACCCTAGCAATCATTGCCTGGGTTAGCTGCTCTCTCACATCATGGTGCAAGATTCATAACCCCTCAATCTTCCTTATTTCCTGCCTGTAGAACCAGTAATTCATGGACACCACTTTATCAGGTCCAGCTACCAGCCTGGGATGTAGGCCGGCCTCTTAGAGCACAGTTGCATTGGCCTCTTAGAGCACAGTTGCATTGGCCTCTTAGAGCACAGTTGCATTGGCCTCTTAGAGCACAGTTGCATTGGCCTCTTAGAGCACAGTTGCATTGGCCTCTTAGAGCACAGTTGCATTGTCTTTCCTTTGCTGGCCCCGGGGAACATTTTCCTGGTCAGTTCTCTATGTTAAGGAAACAGCTCTAGTAGCATTTCACTCTCTGCTCTCTGCTTTCACATTATTTGAATCCTATCCAGGTGGAGCACACTCCTGCCCTCTGGGCTCTTTCCTGTTGCTCCTGTGAACACTGAAGGTCTCCCTCTGAGGATGTTAGTCTCTTGGCAGCTGTTTCCTCAGCTATGTGCAACCTTGGACTTCCTCCTTTCCCTGACAACTGCACACATTATTTTTTATACCGTTTTCTTCTGCTTCACTCTGTCTTACTTCTGGACCTGGATAAAAGCAGTGACCATGATTCATCCTGAGTGCTGTCAAGTCTTGAGATTTCATCTGTTAAACAAGTTAGTCTAGTCCTTTATATTTTTACATGGTTTTGAGCCTTTTATATTATGATATAAGTATTTGAAGGGTAAAGCAAGGAAGTAGGTATGAACTTTCACATGACTATCCTACAGTGAGAAAGAGACAGCATTAGCAGAAGGGAAGCACAGCAGTTAGACTCCACAGCCCTGAATATACTGAGACAGATCTCCTCTGTGACACTTGGTTCTCCAATACACCCTGTAAAGGAAAGTGAGACATGGGGATCAATGGTTACATCTGTGTCACACACATACTCAACCCTTGAGGAGAGAGAGGGGAACCATGGCACTAATGGAGTTTCACTCCAGGGCCAAGGTCTAGTGTGAAACACAGTCTGTAGGTGCAGCCAGAAATGCTACAGACTGATGGAGCCATGTCTACATGGCAGTTTGGTCCTCTCCAATCCCACAGGAGAGCACAGCATGCTGCAGGTCAGGGCTGCATCACATGTGTTGTACGGGTCACAGGTCCCTTGTCTGGAGGCCTGACAAGGAAGCAGTCATGGGTGGGATCTCACAATCTGCAGAAATTCCCAGAAAATTATGATGTAGGGAAAGCCTCCAACTGAACCCACAGTTCTCAGAATGACACTTGGGCCTTCGAGATTCTGACTGCATATATCACCAGAAGCAAAGTTCCAACATACCAAGCTCGAATGCCCTGTGGATCCCTCACAACCCTCTTTGCACATTGTGTGGCTTGAGTGATGTCATCCTGCAGCAGAGCTGAAAGACAAAGATGAGGAATGACAAGGACAGTTATAGAGCTATTTTCCGTTCACATCCAGCCAGCTTTCTTCTGTGACACTGAGCAGTGTATTTTAAAAAAGAATCATTTCCCAAGTGTCCCTGCATCTGTGATTATTGGAGACAGCCATTGATTCTGTATGCGACATTGTGTCACTCTGTTTCTCAATCATAAAGTCTCTGAAGGCCTGGGTGTCCTTGAGCGGTAGGGGTGTTTCAGCATGTGCATGTGTTTGTGTTTCTAGGATCCCAGCACTGATGCAAAGAGAAGAAGCACTGCAGGAGGGAGGAGTCGCTGAGGGAGTGGGGCTGTCAGCTATGGTGAGGGAAGCCCCTCTTCATCCTCACACGGGAACACAGAGCAAGCAGAGAACTCTCACCTGGGCCTCTACCTCTGAAAATTCATCCTACAGAAAAACCAGGGGCTGGAGACATGGCTCAGTGGCTAAGAGCACTGCATGCTCTTGCAGAGGGCTTGTTTCCCCGCACCACATCCAGCTTTGGAGATCAGGCTGGCTTTGAACTCACAGATATCCACTTGTCTCTACCTCCCAGAGTGCTGGAATTACAGGCCTGTGGCACCCTGCCTGGCTAGGTCTTTACTTTTTAATTATAACTTTAACATGTGTGTCTATATGTGTGCTGGTATTTACATCATTGAACCTCACATGTATGTGTGTGTGTGTAGAAGTCTGAGGTCTGTCCCAGGAGCTGTTCTGCAGGAACACTCCACATTTTTTTGAGGCAGAGACTGCCACTGAGAACTAGCACGCAGACCAGGCTGTGCTGGGTGGCCAGTGAGCTTCATGGTCTGCCTGTCATAGACTCCTCAATGCTGTGGTTACAAATAACTGACACCGATGTCAGCTTTATGTGGCTGCTGAGGGTCAAACATTGCCTTAGGTGACTCTTCTGTCTGAGCTATCATCCCAGCCTCTATTTTATTTATTCATTCATTGATTTTGTCAGCAGGACCCAGTGTCCTCTGATGTGTAGGCAGAGCATTCTATCAGCACACTGCACCCTATCTTAATGTCTTGGTGTCATTTTGATGTACTTCAGAATGACTTTTTAACAGTAAGGACAGTCTCCCCTGGTTCCTGATGATTCCTTCACTGTTATCTCCCTTCACAAAACCTTTGCTCTTACAATGAGAGCAGATGGGTTGTTTGCTGTCACTGTAAACCTGCCTTGTCTTACCACTGCAGGGGATCCCACAGCCGTTCACTGATCTTGGGGTTTTGCCATCATCACACCAGTATTGGCTGTTGATCTGAAATATCCCATAGTCTGTGCTTTGATCTCCAGGGTTGTACTTTGTGGCTTGGGTGTTATAGCCAGTCTCATTGTGCGCTAAGCATAACCCTAAAAAGAAAATGAGAACTTATCAATAAGCAGCAACAGCAAGTGATCTATATTTGATACCACAATCTGCTCTTTGAGCTGTCTTTTAGAAGGGATTTACTTATGAGCACAGTCATATGGTTAAATTGTACACTAGGCTTCCACGAGTTCAGCCTGGGTCTGGCTGTGTTGCTCAGGATGGTCTTCCACGTGATCCTCCTGCCTCTGCCTTTCAAGTCAGCAAGTAATTTTCAAGTGCTCCAAAGAGAATCATTTTGAGGACAAACCAGTATGTAAGAGAATACACAAGAAAAGGTACTCAAAAGTTTAAAGTACTGCACTAAGTACTTCCTTTTCCTTTGTGGAGAGGAGGATTATCTTTCCTCCCACCATAGCATGAGCCTCTTTCCTCAACAGTATCCTCTGAGGAGGAGTCTTCTGGAAAAGACAAATACTTGTCACCCAGGATTGCCAGATATGTTCATGGCTCCCAGAAGACCATATAATGTGAATTCTGTTCACACTGACTGTACAAAAACAGCATTCAGCCCTTTGCTGTTATGAATTAGTGGGTCATCAGATCAGTATCTTGACTGTTGTTGGTAGAGACTTGGATAAAATCCCAGAGTTGGAGGTTGTTGGACTATCACTTGGCCAGAGATATTTTTGAAAATTTGTGTTAGGGAAACCACATGTTTGCTCCAACAGCATTCGGGACCTTTGGCTTCACCCAATGAACACAACCCCAAAGACACACGCCCTGTGTTTGGCCCTGGATGGCTGCCTCAGTCTCCACAGCTTGGGTGAGCTCTAAAGGTTATTGTATTGAGAAAGTCCCTGAACTACCTTTGGTGGTTGGGATAAGGTTGAACTGTACAGGAAGACCAGGGATGTTGCTTTTCTGTTTAAGAAAGATAAGGCCTGAGATGGCATCAAAAAGTCTATGTCTCTCTGCCAGTGAGGACTGCAGACGGCAAGAAGCTGAAGAAGCCCAGAGAATGGCTGCAGCTACCAGGAAACCAGAAGAGGAAAGAAACTGCCACAGAAGAAAGGAAGCTTACTGCACATACTGTTGACACCTGCTTCATTCTAGAAAGAACAACTGAGGCAGCCTGTTTGATAAAAACTTGGTCGAAGATTGAGACAATAAAACTCCAAATACATGAGCGCAGCATGCTGGCACACACCATTAATCCCAGCCCTTGGAAGGCAGAAGCTTGAAGGTGGAGCTCTGTGGGTTGGAAACCAGCCTCTGTAGGAAAGAGGCTCCAGGCTAACTGGGGCTACATATTGAAACCCTGACTTTAAAAATATTATTATAGCTACTTCTTTCAGTGCTTTAACATTTTCCTATCTCATTTTTCTATTCATACTAAAATAAAAAATACTTGTTTAGTAGATTTAATAAGTTAATAGGGGATATATATGAAGATGAAAAGTAATTTATTAAAAATTAACATTTTTTTCCTCAGAGTAATGTTCTTATAGCAAGCTGAATTTTCATGCGACATTAAAATTACTTTTTATTTTTACAAAACATGTCACTAAATATCATATGTTGAATAAGACTGGCAGTCTCTGCCTCAGTTTCCAGCTTACACATAAATGCATCATAACTAGCTACTTAGAATCTTCTCAATAAGACAAATAGACCAAGAAAGGCTAGTCTATGATTATATTAATCAATCCATCCATCTGTCTGTCCATCCATCATCCATCCATATACTCACTTATTCCCTAACCCTAACCATAACCCTAACCCTAAATTCACCCAGTAACACTTGAAGATTTTCCTCATCCACATGGGCCATTGTGTAAAACAGAAGGCCATCTCAGAGTGAAGAACAGAACTAAATCACTTTATATTCAATTTCAGAGGCCTTCCTTTATGCAGCCACTAGAGACAAATAGGATCCCTCTACTCTGTGTAGAAAGTTTTAAAAAATTGAAAATTTTTATCTCAAAAGTTTCATACCATGGTAAGAGAAGTGAAGTCCAATACTATGTCAAGCAGGATCTCAGATCCCACATTATGACTGACTGAGTCTTCCCATCCTTTCTCAGGCCCTTTTCTCATGGGCTATTGAGTCTGAAGCAACTGATAAACCAGCAACAGGCCAAGAGCACCTCATGTCCCATTACCTTAGCCTGGCCCAGAATCTCGTATTGCATGGCCGCACCCAGCAGCTCTAATTCAAAAGACAAAAAGTGATGCTTTTAGTCAAATTACTCAAACTCCCAGGAAACACATAAATGTATTGACTCCAGCTCCCTGCCTTGTCACTCATTGCTTTCCTATCTCTGTTCTGGAAGCTTCTCTGACTTACAGCTTGCCAGGCCGACTCCATAGTAGTCATCCATCCCATGTGCTTTCAGAATTCTGGCGAGCTCACAGGGTTCATAGACCTTGGCCTGGACAGGAACAGAACGCAGCAGAAGTCCCAGGGTGAGGAGAGCCTTCATGTTGACCTGGAAGCTGGATCAGCTGCTGGCTGGCTAGAGACAGCAAGCCTCTTATTTAAGCATCCTCTGAGTTCTTCCCTTCTCTGGCAGATTTTGACCTCCAACTTTTGAGCTGTGTGCAAAGCAGGAACTTCCTACAGTTCTACAGACTTCAGAATTTGACCTTTCTTTCCTATGCTTTGATAAAAAGATGTTCTGGTATTCCACGAATTAGTTCACTGTACTTACTTTCAATATCTTAATATTTGGGTCATTAAGAATGAGTCACAAGTGGTCTAAACAGGTAGCTGCATCACTGTAAATTCCCACCCCATCATGACCACATCCCCTTTCACCTAACCTACATTGCACTCAAGCATCTCCCAAGACCACTATCAACTGGGAAAGAGCAGAAGGGAGTAACGTCTGGAATCCATGATCAGGCCCCGGGACTCTCCCTTCCTCTGCCTGCTAAGAAGTATTGACAATCCTATTATCAGTAGTGCCTGGCTACTCTGTGCTAGTCTACTTTGCCCATAGCCAAGGCTCCCGGGTGTACTCTTTACACCAAGATGGTAATCATGTTCTCCCGGGAGGAGAAAGCCACAGGACAGCAGCCTGGGGTCCGCATGTGCCAGAATGCACTCTTTCACTGAGACACATCCCAGTCCCTCAGCTGTGCCCGAGTCTCGAATTCAGAGTGCGAAGTTCACTCTCTCCAAAAAAGAGGGGTTGTCCCAGTCTTCCTCTGGCCTCAAAAGGAGCAACAAGCTCTTCTCCCTCCTGAAAAAGAATCCTGAGGGGTTTAAACGACTTCACAGACAGACTTGTAACCTGTCCTGGTGTCCATGGCTGCCCTACATGCTGTCTCCAGGTTCTCTTCTGTCTTCCACGTGGTAGGGAAGATCTAGGCTGCTCTCCTCTGATTTCTCTTTCTGTGGGCACCTGGGGATTTGTTTCCTCTCATCTTATATTCCAGTTCTTTCTCTATGGGTTACATCTCCTCTGCCTTTTTCATCGTTAACTGCTTTTCTCAAGTCGTTGTAGGTGACTGGGAAAGGTCAGAGCCCTGTGTCCAGAGCAGTTCTTCTAACCCAGGCTCCAAGTCCATTCTATGGACTATCATAGGTTGTGCGAAAACTTTGACCTTGAAAGTTGGTTTCCACTGTGGGGACACAGCCCAATTTCTGACAGATCCACAGCCAACTCCCAATTCCCTACCCTAATGCCCACAGGTGCATCATAATTAACCCCTTTATTTTTGGAAATAAAATACATTATTAATTATGAACACATTGCACATTCTTTTTTTAATGTAATACAACAAAATCACCTGCAATCTATAAATAAACCTACAGTACGACAAATGCATATATTCTATAAAAGAAGACTGAAATCTCTGTTCAAAACTGTGTGTGCTTGCTGTTTTATTTTTACATTGCCTCTTCAATTTTTCCAATGAAACAAAAATTATACTTGAATGACTTCACTGCCTCTAGCTCCTGCACCAGAAGAAATAACTTGTGAGATAGAACCACCCCTTGCCTTTGAAGTAGTCCCTCTGAATGGCCGAGAGCATCTTGGCTCTGGATGCTAAGTAGACATTGCTTATTGCACCTACAAGAAAGCACAGGTTTATAACTATTCAAATGTTAGTAATTAAAAATTAGTTTGTCTGGGTTTTTTTTTTTTTTTGGTTGTTTTTCAAGACAGGGTTTCTCTGTGTAGCCTTGGCTGCCCTGGACTAACTTTGTAGACCAGGCTGACCTCAAACTCACAGCGATCCACCTGCCTCTGCCTACCCAGTGCTGGGATTAAAGGCGTGCGCCACCACACCTGGCTGAAAAGTTAGATTTTTAAACAGAATGAACAAAGTTGTACAGATAACAATCTTGAGCACTCGGTTAGGAAGGACACAAAGAAGACTAGCTGGTGACATTTATCTGGTTTCTGCCATTTTGAATCCTCCAAATCCATCTCAGTACTTATTATTAGAGAATCAAAATTAATCTGAGAAAAAAGTGTCATTGATCTTGATTTTGAATAGGATGCACAAACAATGACTTGGAGCCAAGACTAGTACTAGGGCCATGCAGAGAGGAACGCCCATTCCTGCAAAGCAGAGTTGACTATAGAGGTGTCACTTTTTATGTTCAGGAGCTTCCTTCCTATGCAGATGCTTCTTTGGGGATTCTGGGAGTGTTGTTAAAGAAAGTGCATAGCTCCCTGAGTTGACAGCTTTGACTTTTAATTTAAATGGGACATTACTTTTTGAAGTCCCATTGCTTCATAGTGACCTTTTATGCTCTAATAGGGAAATGGGTATGGGTATAGGGGGACAAGATCCTGTGTTGACGATATTAGGAATGTTGTGCACATGACTTTTTTTTTTTTTCGAGACAGGGTTTCTCTGTGTAGCCTTGGTCATCCTGGACTCACTTTGTAGACCAGGCTGGCCTCAAACTCATAGCCATCCGCCTGCCTCTGCCTCCTGAGTGTTGGGATTAAAGGCGTGCGCCACCACGCCCGGCTCCACATAACCTTTTTTTATCCTTAAAAATATTGATTTATGGGTCCAGGTCCAAAATGCTGTGGCAGTACCTGGGTTTCTCGAATGGTAGGTGGGTCTGGAACAAGAAGAACAAAAACAGCGACAGCAACACCAAGAAGGCCTCAGTTCTGCTACGGGAGGCTCTCACTTATATCCTCACACTGCCCTGAGGAGGGAGCATGCTGACAGTTTTGCTGAAGCGACACCATCGCTGAGAACAGAAGCCATCCAAGTTCATCGTTATTTCCATCTCTGCATCAGGACCAAGCTCTGTCCCTGGGGGAGATGATAACTATACTCTCTCTCTCTCTCTCTCTCTCATAGCTTTCATGTACTCAGCTTCATCCAGCTACGCAGATGAATAAAGGACATCCTCCCGTGGCTCACAGCACCCATTTGCACTGTTACTCTTGGTGTCAGCGAGAAAGCATGCAGGGCTTTATTCTTTCCTTTTCTTATATCAAATGACGACCAGTGTAGGGATCTTCTATTCCTTGGCTTATGATGGAAGATGACATAAATAAGCAACTTAAAGGAAAAGAAAAGAAAAAAAGGAAGCCTGGCTGCTGGGCATGGTGGCACATGTGTGTAATGCCAGCCCTCAGGAGGCAGGAAAGGACAAGGGTGTCCCCAGTCTACACAGTAATTCCAGACCAGGCAGAGTTGCACAGTGAGACCTTGTCTTGGGCGAGGGGGAACGCTAGTCACAACCATTCAAAATGCATAATAGTATCAAGAAAGTCTAGAAAAGGAACCTGAGTAAACAAAGTTATATCGCAGTAAATATTAAAAGATTCATTTTGTGGGGAGGTCTATGCAAGATAGTACTAAATGGAAAAACATGATTACAAAATGGTAAGTGCACGGAAAACAATTGAACTCTAAGAGACTGTTGATTTATAACAACACTTTATTTTAAGCAGTCAAGCTTAACCACTTTGTTCCTCCTTATAACGCTCATGGTCAAGATAAAATAGAAGAAGCTTCCTGTTTTGGAACAGGGCTATCTCCAGTTCTTTGTGAGCCAAGTTCTTCACACAGTGTCATTTCCTCCTTTTCTATAGACCAGAATATCTCTGTTCAGACAGTAGGGGGAAACAATGCTTTTGAAGTCTGTGGACCGCTAAGAACTTCCTGCTTTGCACAAAGCTCATTAGGCAGTGTCCCCAAACCAGTAGAGGGTGAAGGGACTTAAAGGATGCTTAAATTCTGGGGTGTGGTTGCTCTGGGCAGCTGCTGAGGTGATTCCCAGGCTCTCCTTACTCTGGGGTGCCTGCTGCTCTCTGTCACTGTCCAGGGCAAGGTCTGTGACCGATGTGAATTGGCCAGAATGCTGAAAGACACTGAACTAGACGGTGCAAACTGGGAGTGTCCTCGGCTTCATACCTTCAGAGAAATAGCACTATGGAGCATGTGTGGGAAGGAGTGGGTGATCAGAAAGGGTGGCTGAGTATAAAAGCAACAGAAGTGCCTTTTTGGTAATTTCAGAAGCACCTTATCTTGCTTAATATCACAAAAGTACTAACACTATTAAAAAAAAAAAAATTCTCCCAGGGCCCCGTTAAAGCTAAGGCTTTGAACCGCAAACGGTGTCTCAGCTACTCAAGAGGCTGTGGTGGAACGTTTGCTGGGGCCCGGGAAACTAGCCTGGGAAACACAGTGAGCAAAGGAGAGAGATGGTTCAGATGATAAACACACTTGCTACAGAAGAGTATGAACACACACACACACGCACACACACACGTGCGCACACACACGCACACACACGCACACACACACGCGCACACACACACGCACACACACACACACACACACACACACACACGCACACACACACACACACGCACACACACACACACACACACACAAACCCTTTCATTATACTTATAAAGCAAGTTATTAATAACAGTATAACCGGCTACCACCAGGGTGGATAGTGTAAAGCATTGAGTCTTGCTATCTATTCCTGAAGTAAATTCTTTTCAGGGATGTGTTTGGCCAAGTGGAAGAGTGGTTATAACGCACGAGCTATAAACGAAAACCCTGGAGACCAAAGCACGAGCTATGGGATGTTTCAGACCAATAGCTGGTACTGACTGGTGTGATGATGGCCATACTCCACCAACAGAGAATCCTTATGGATACCCTGCAGGGAGGGGTCAGACAAGAGAATACTGGAGGGTATCACCAGACCCTCCAGGAATACTCACAAGACAGACCTTCAGCGCCAACGGCATAACTTTGGCTTCATCACAGACCTAGAAGCATCCCATCTTAACCTCTAAGTAGTGATTATTGTCTCCTCAACTAAGAACGGAGGGTCCAGTGACACTCATGTGGAGCCTCTGCTTGTATCCATGAAATCCTGGGTTCTGTCTCCAGTCAAGGAAAAAAAAAAATGAACAAGAATAGTTATCATAAAAAGATAGTGCTTCCACAAAGAAAGATTTCTCTAATGGTATGTGAATGTCTCTAAAATGCCCTGGTGTTACTTGTTTCAGATAATGCATTCTTCCTATTTCTTAGGGGGAGATCAGGGTTAATTTGATTCTATGTCCTTTTATTGTAAAATGCTATTAAAACACAGAAAATTAGATATTAGTTTAATAAGCATCCATGTGACTATATGTTTAGTATTTAAATAATGTTTATATATAAACATTAGGGTTGCATATATATGCATTCAAACACATGCAAACATATCATAAAGTTTTGAATTCACTTTAAATATATTGTCAATGCTTACATACATATTTTACTAAGTTTAAAGTGAATTTAAAACATTATGATATTTTATTTCCAAATTTTATAGTTTGTATTTCAAAAAATAAATACTCTCCTTAAGAATGACTGTAACTCCTGGAAAATTAGACTGTGGCTTTATGGATTGGAAAAACTGACTTTTTAAAAAACGAAAACAATGTGCTACAGTCCAGTACTATTAATCCTGATGCATATTAGAAAGAAAGAACATGGCTGTTAGCTCATGAAATACACATCAGCTCTGATACTGTCATATATTTTAAATATTAAAATTAAACAATCATTAAATTGTTAAATATTAAAGCTACCAGAAGAGAATGTTAATTTTAAAATTTTGTTTATTTTTTAATACACTTAGCATTGTATAATAATCTATGACTACATGATAAAGCTTTGAAAACACAAGTAAGAAAATGTAGCAGCTACAATGTAAGTTTCCAGTGACTTACAAACATTACTGACTTTCTGTGTATATGCTTCCAGAATGCATACCAACCATGTGTATAGAAACAAAATTATATAACCAGCTGGATCAGACTTGACAGGAATCATTCCCCCCAGCACAATGGACACTGATATCCTGCATCCTCCTAGATCCAGCCCTGGATGATTCTGTTCCTTTTACTCATCAGAGTTGGACAGCTTCCTGAACAACATTGTAGAAAACTTCTGATCCAATTAGGACCACCATTGCAATCTCCTACTAAGCCGGGAATCTCTCAACATTTAGAAACTGAACCACAAATGCAATCACTAGATTGCTTAACCATTCTCTCCAGTTTTGGGGGGCCCACTCCAAAGTATTATGTGCCCCAATTGAACCTGAAGAAACCTTAAGAGAACAATGCCCCATTCCTTCAAAGGGGAGGGGGGCGGTTGTATAGGTTGCTGTATGCTTGCCTTATCTACAAATGCTTATTCTCATCAGGAGGTGGTCAAAAGTTATTATTGGTCCTATACAGAGGAAAAATTAGGGAAAACACAGGAATGTCTTTCTTTGCCTTTATCTTGCATACGTAGGCAAGGAGATGGGAGCTGAAAAGAAAGAAAGGGAGATTTAGGTACATAGAGGGAGGATAGAACAAAAGCTAGATGATTGAACCTTCTCCTTAACTCAAGGCCTTAATTGCTACTTATAATGAAGGTTATGTCTAAGTCATTGCTATAGAATTTAATATATTGATACAAAACATGGGCATGTCAAATAACTGGCAGATTTTAACACAAGAATATATATCCTAAGTCTAACAGATAAATATGACTCTATCGATATATGAGGTAAAATAGTTGAATAAGGTCTTCACAGGCCTCAGAGACACACAGAATATGGCATTTAAAGTTGTTCTCACAATCCTAAATTTCTTCGACAACAAGACAAGTTAACTCCTGACAACACCCAGCCAACCTCAAAGAAGATAATGAGCATCAAAGAGCCTCCTTATGGAGATGGCTTCAAAGGTGGCAAAATAGCCACTGGGCAAAATGTCCTCATTCCGCCACTAACAGAATCTGCCTAAAAATGGGCAACTTAGATGCAGGCAGAGTCGACGCCGCACTCTGCCAAGTCAGGGTAAGCAAGTCCTCAATAGTTCCTGCCCTGTGAACAAGTCTGGAAGAAATATTAGGCCAGAAAGCTGAAGATGAGGCTCCAATGTTATGAAGTGTATTGGGTGACTGGTCAGGCAGTAAACTGTCTTAAGTCAATCTGTACATTTTGGAGGCTGCTAGCCCACACTGTTGGTTCACTCAGGAATTTAAGTTGTATTCCTTCTCAAGTCTCTGAGGGGCCTTGAAGACAAGATAATATAGTTCTATAACCAAGTTTAGCTGGTTAGGGGACAAGATCGTTTTAGATCAAGATAAAGGAGTTAAGCTATTAGAGTTGAGGTAAGATGGATATTGAATCTCATTCGGAGATCTAGACCCAACAAGACAGGAAAGACACTGACTTCAAACGAGACGAATGCAGATGGCCAAGCCACTATGAATGTAATATGTATAGAACTCATTATTCTCATGATTGTCACATGGTTCTCCCTGCTGTGTGTAGTTTGTTTTATACATGTGTAATAAAATAAAAGTATTAAAAAAAAACAAAAACAAAAAACAAAAAAAGAAACAAAATTATATCATGCTCATACAAATGCTTAATGTGTGCTTGACAGAGTTCAATTCATACATACATATACTTCATAATTAGACTCTCACCACTCAAAATTAGTGCCACATCAACTAATGCAAAACTATTGTGTGTTTAAGGTGTGACTAAAATTCCACTATGTTCGCCCTGTCATTCACTAATTCAAATGTTGCAGTTAAGCACTTAGGTTGTTTTCATTTTCCCTTTTACAAATTGCTATGGACAGATTCCTGCATGTGTATTTAGCCATTTTTCATATTATTTCTTTTTTTAAGCTTAGAGTTTTTGTTTTGTGTGTGTGAATGTTTTCCCTGCTCGTATGTGTGTGCACTGCATGCGTGCCTAGTGGTCAAGGAAGGCAGGAGAGGGCTACAGATTCCCTGAGACTGGAGCTATAGATGGCTACAGGTTGTGAGCCACCACGTGGGTGCTTGTACGCAATCCCAGTCCTGTGCAAGAGTAACAGGCGCGCTTAATGGCTGCACCATCTCTCTAGTCCCCTATTAGGTCTCTAGGGCAAATTTTTCATTGCAGAAATTCTGAGTCAAAAACTGTAAGCATGTTTTACTTCAGAGCGAAGTACAAAGAGAAGTTCAACCATGTTGGTTAGTAACTCCAGAACTTCCAGGTGACTTCTTTAAGTGACAAAGAGTCCTTCGTGCCGTGATAAAAGAGACAGAATAAAGAGCAGCGTGCCTCCAACAGCCACAGATGTATGGACTATGGAAAGAATGGCTTGTCATGCCTGCTGAACGTAACAGAACAAAGCTGACTAAATCTAAACTGAAGATGCATTTGCTGTGCTGCCTCTTTCCTGCCTCACCCTTCTCTAGAGTTGCTGCGGGCTGATGTCGGAAACGAAGCAGCTAGTATTAAAAAAAAACAAAAAAACAAAACTGTGAAGCATTCGCAAAGTATTAATGTATGTTTACATCGTTAAAGCAGGAAACTGTGTGGGGTGGTGGTGGCACACACCTTTAATCCCAGCACTCAGGGAGGCAGAGGCAGGCAGATCTCTGTGAGTTCAAGGCCACACTGGTCTACAGAGTGAGTTCCAGGGCAGCTAAGGCTACACAGGGCAACCTGTCTGAGGTGGGGCATGGGGTGAGGCAGACCTCTTCAAGCTCCCCTCCTGCTGCCCTCTGCTGAGGACAGACATTGGAAGGCCAGTGTCAATCTGAAAGCTAAAAACTGCAGTTCTTGGCTTCAGCGAAACAAATGTACTACTTTCACCTTGCAAAAAACCATCCTGTAATAAACTCAGAATCTCACACTTGTGTTGCTAGACTTATTTTAGGATACTTTGAGATGTCTCACATTTAAGAGCTGAGGAGATTTCCCAGTAAACATGTCTGTTACGTAAGCATGAAAACCTGAGATTGCTTTCCAAAAGCCATGTGAAACAGCCAGGAACAAGGGAGGTTTTGCAGTCCCAGGGTGCTATGTTATCCGACAGGATGAGGTGCAGGCCCAACCAGAGCCTCTATCTCAAAAAACAAAACAAAACAAAACAAAACAAGAACAAACCCCAAACCAACCAACCACCACCACCACAACAACAAAAAACCCTAGCATTCTCCTCTGTTCTCTACATACATGTGTGTGGGCACACACACACACACACACACACACACACACACACACACACACACCCAACCACCACCCTACTACTTCTTTGCCAATTCTTGAAGCTATTTGTGTGGAAGTGAATGCACAGCAGGACTGAAGATTGCGCCTGCTGCCCTGCACTCTCCTGAAGGTGCTGGGAAGAGCTAGCTACTTTGTGCCCACTCTGGGTTCCGCCTTCTGGAAGCACCTATGGCTATTTTGCTATTGGCGTGTTATTTTGATCATCTAGAGTTTTGAAATGTGCATCTTACGGAGAAGAACTATTTCAACGTCTTTCCATTTACTTTTCTCTACAGGGTGGCGTGGAAAAGACATTGTGAAAACAGAAATCTCTCTTGGTATGTTCAGGGCTGTGGAGTGTAGCTGGTTCCCTGTTCGGATCATTCGTCTGTTTCATATCATGGTGAACAGTTAGGCAAAAGGTCACACTGCTGTAGCTCCCCTTCAAACAAAGAGGAGTTTCACAGGAGCAAGAGCCGTAACAAATTACAGTCTTTATCCTAAGATGCTTCATGTTAACTAGAAACTTCATGTGTCTCCGTGTAGCCTTGGGGGTCCTGGAACTCACTCCATAGACCAGGTTGGCCTAAAATTCACAGATATTCTGCCTCTCCAGTGCCCCACCACTGCCTGGCTAACTAGTGAATTTATCATGTTAAGCCTCTATTTTTTTTAGCTTGTGAATGGAACTGTAGCCTGTGAGCACACACACATACATATACATACATATATATACATATATATACATATATATATATTAGGCAAAAATCATAGCTCTGGTGGTATCTGACCTCCATCTGTTTAGACTTCTCCAAAAAACTTTTAAGTTGCCCACTCTGTTACAATAAAAAATTTGAAGGCGACTGCTACATGGCTGAACTCAGGAGATTTATATTAGCCACTTGTCTTCACGTGCTGATCTTTGGCCTAAGTGTTTGCCAGAGATCCTTCCACTTGTTTTGCTTCAAAATAAACACACATTGTTTGTGTTAATTGCTCCACCCTTAAAGAATGTTCCTGTTGGTCTGACTGTGATGTCACTTGAGAGGGATTAATGATCTGTGCTGCTCTTCAACAAAGCATCACATTGCTTTTCATGAGACAGTTGCCAGAAAACATATCACGTACCCTCTCACAAGACAGTTTCCAGAAAAACATCACCTGACACAACTGAGTTTTAAAAGAAACCAGAAACTTCCGCTTCAAATACCTCTATCACAAAGTTCATTCTAATTTTTTTTCCCTTTCAATCATTTAAGTCTCTTCTCTGACAATTATAGATTTGGTGTAATCGATAACCTAACGTTACCCTGCTGTGTAATAGATGCCCTCCCCTCAGGCTCCCAAACTCCTCAGTGGGAAAGGAGCTGTTGCTTCCTCCTTTACCTGGATGCTGCCTTTAATGACCCTTTTATATGGGGTTGCATACAGGTTTATATTATTATTCGTAACACTAGCAAAATCACAGTTGTGAAGTAGCAACGAAAATAATTTTATCGTTGGTGTTGGGTTTCATATCCAGGACAAGCAGCTGAGGTGCATTTTTAACATACCAAAGCCCACCTGGCCTCCAGGTTCTCCCAGCATCCTTTAGGCTGTTCCTGTCAGGGCATGGCTAGCATACCCTCTACACTGAACTTCCAGGCCAGGGGCTGGGCTTCCTTTCACCCAGAGGCTCTTCACTATATAACCCAGGAACCCAGGCATTTTAGCTCTCTGTCTCTGTCTCTGTGTCTGTCTGTCTGTCTCTCTCTCTCTCTCCTCTCTGCACGGCGGCTTCCCTGGCCTCATTCCTTGGGACTGGTGAACGTAGCTGAGGGCTTTCCCCAATAAGCCTGCCTTATACTTTAATTTGGTTTGAATTGGCTAGTTTAGTCATCTGAGAATACCTATCAGTTGGGGTCACCAGAACATGAGGAACTGTATTAAGGAGTCGCAGTATTAGGAAGGTTGAGAACCACTGCACTATGCTAAACCATTATCCTAAAAGGAAGTAGGGCTTGTTCTCGGTTGGCTGGTTGTGTTTCTTTGATGTTTGAGACAGGGTCTCCACAAGCTTTTCAGGCTGGCTAAATCTTTCTTTTTATTCTTTTGTGTTTTGAGCCAAGGTCTCACTCTATAGCCCAATCTGGTGTTGATCTCTCAGCAAAACTCTTGCCTTAGCCTCCTAGGTGCTGAGAATACAGTGCTAGGCCACCATGCCCAGCTTTACCTGTAACTTTATTTAGCTCAGGCTGGCTTTGAACACTTCCTGCCTTGTTGCAGTATATTTGATCACACTATAAACCCCAAGATTGTGTTTACTTGGAAAAAACCTGTTTTTAGTTGTGGTGTGGCTCAGCTTTAGAACACACTTTTAATCCAAGAGCTTTCTGCTTGAATTTTGTAAATGGAATTAAATAAAGTCAACCATAGGTAAGAGGCAGAGCAAGCAACTAGTTGACAGGGAGTGAACATAGGATTTTTAAGAAAAAAAAAATATAGAGGAAGAGGAAGTCAGGAGAATGGATAGAGAGATGCACAGGACGTAGAAGGGAGGGACATTGAGTTTGAAGGAGATTTTTGAGACAGTGTGGAAGAGGGGGATTCCTTCAGGGACATAGGCCAAGGAGGAAAGTTGCCTGGGTGGTTCCCTTGCCTCTCTGCGCTAGCAGGCTTTTACCCAGCATCTGGCTCCTCAGTCTTATTGGTAAAATCACACACTATTGAGATTTTGTTTAAAACAACGCTGCCTCTGCTTTTGAGTACTGGGATTGCAAGTGTTCACCACCATACCTGGCAGATTTCTTTACTGTTGTCTATTTCCACATTCCAAACACCTAGAATAATGAGGAGAACATGGTAAATGCTCAACAAATAGGAGATGTGTGGGGTCTCTTGCTGATTGTTTTGTATAGTTCATGTTGAGCATTCCACTTTTTTTTTCCCTCTCCTTCAATTTCACATGACTCCAGTACAACAGCTCAAAGAAGTCTAGGTCGTATCCCAAGTCTATGTAAATGTAGAGCAGAAATCAGCCATAGGAAATGTCATATGAGACCTTTCCTGGGGAGGAAACCGATGACAGGTCAAAGCAACAATTACACTAAAGTCCACCTTGGCAAAGCAATGAATCTACTGGGGCTAGTCACAAGAGTATGAGTGAGGGGTCACTCAAAGGCAGCTGCGCCACTGAAAAGCCCAGGCCAGAACGGGTGACGGCTCCCAACGTCTACAACCTTGAATTTGCTGTGTGATTCTCAAGCAACTCAGTAGGATACAGACTCTCCTCCAGTCAATTCCACAGGATGCACGTGGGCTTTCTCCAGGGACCTCTGCTTCCTCTTTTCCTGGAATCACCTTTAACCTTGGGAGGGGCTTTGTGAACTTTGTTTCTTTCAGAACTTCTTGAACCTGTGAGTTGTTTACTTCCTGGATCTCAGGGACCTCCCGTCTCCTTCCTGGACGGAATGTTTCAGTTTAGAACATCTAAGGATATCAGGATATCCTGCAGTATAAGGAACATGAACCGTGATCAAGCCAGAGGAATGGCATTTGCATAACAGTTAAGATACAGATAGGACATACCAAAGAACTGTCAGGACTGGCCCAAAATGCAGGACAACTATAGAAACAGCCAAGATTATCAAATGGGGGGGGGGGCTGGCAAAATTAAAGGCACTTGCTATCAAGCCTGATGACTTGAACTGGATTCTTAGAACCCACATTGTAGGAGATGACTTCCACAAGGTGCACTCTGAAGTCCAGTGATGCTATGTGCACACGCACACACTGCACACACACAAATAAAGTAAAAAAAAAAAAATTATTAAAAAGCTAGCAAAAATGGATTGACCATGCTGTCAAATTTCCTTCTCAATCTCATGATTACTCCCATTGAGTGGTATGCCCAGCCTTCATCAGAGAAGTTTACCTCAATGAGTAGTGATTAATGCAGAAACTCATAACTAGGCAAAATGCCTGGGGATAAGAGATGGTAGGGTGCGCAACACCAAATGGGGCAGTTGTATTACTCTTTCCAGGGTTCAAGGAATATTGTGAAAGAAGGGGCATAAAGAATGTAAGAGACAGAGAGAGGAGACACGCAGCAAAAACAGCACCTTCTAGCCATGACATGGCTATTGCAGCCATGCACTTACTGAAGCTGTGGTTATCTGCGTAAGATCTGAGATTGGCATGTTAACATTTCATCATGGATATGAGAGGAGGGGTCTATAGGTCTCACTCTTCCTTAAGGGATTGACTATTGGCAGTCAATGGCTGTTTGGGAAAAGGGTGACTTTTTTTTTTTTTTTTTAAAGTAAGGTAGACACAGATGAGTTACTCTTGCTCCAGTAGGCCAAGAAATGCAAATTAAACCCAGTAGGTCATGAACTAAGAGGGGGCATTCAAGTAGGAGGTGGGGAAAGGGGAGCTTGGTGGAAAGAAGGGTTCTAAGTGGGGAAGTGGGATGAAAGAGAATAGTGAGAACGGTGGCCACTCCTAGGTATGGTTTAGGAGGCTTTTGTTGTAGGTCTGAGGCAGAGAAAACCTGAGGCATCTGAAAGAGTTCAGACTGAACATGGCTGGCACAACAGATTGAGCCATGAGGAGGGGGTGGAGAACAGGAGTCATTTCTCTAGTTCCACCATATTGGTCCTGGGGGGTCTGCGGGCTTGGCAGCGATCTCTTCACCTCCTCATGCCCTCAGCCACCAATTCTCTGACGCCCCCCACAGGAAGCTTTGATTCCAGTGTCTATCTTGGGGAAGTGTGTGGGATTATCTCTACTCTAAATTTACAAACGTTTATCAATTTGGTGTTGGGGTGCTTAGTGGTGCCTTGGAAACTCCCTTAACTTATGGAGCTCTTCCTAAAATTACTGCCGTCGTTTTTTCCTTTGTTTGGTCAGGTTCTCCCTACAACTCCTGGACTGGCTCTCCCCTGGTACGCAGGCGTCCCGGCGCTTGCGCAGTGTGCGCCTGAGGCTGTTGCGCATGCGCGGGCGTCGCCGGCTCCCCACTTCTTCCGCTTGGCTCTTCCACCGCGGGGCTGAATGGCCGACCCCGGTGCGGCGGGTGTGGAGGAGGAGGAGGTGGCTGCTCGGCGCCGCGAGCCCAGGTGACTCGTCCTCCTCCAGCCTGAACCCCTCGGCCCGGGCTCGCGCGGGAGGAGCGGGCCTGTGAGGGGAGCGGCGACCCCGCCGGCCTGAGCTCTTTCCCTGGCGGCCGCGGCTCCTTCCCTGGGACAATATGTTCAAGAGAATGGCGGAATTTGGGCCTGACTCCGGCGGGAGAGTGAAGGTTAGTGCGCAGCCGCGGCGGGCAGAGCGGAAGCTCGGCGCTCATTGGGTCCCGAGTCCCCCGTCACCGCCTCCTATCCCGCCAAAGACAAAGGTTCCAGGGTGGCTGGGACAGCCTCGGGCGCTTACTGCTGTTTTTAACTGTGGTGCCTGGGTAGATTCGCCCAGGCTTGTCATTCCCGAGGTCCCGGGCTAATAAAGTCATCAAAGAGCACTTAGCTTCTTTCGTCTTTAGAGAACGTTGTCATAGAGTCCCAGCATAATGTTGGACTTTGCGACACTCGATCCCCTCACGTTTATGTTAGCATTTTACATGTATTATTAATGGGAGGGGGGGTGGTGGCGAGGCCAGAGGACCCTTTGCAGGAGTCGGTTGTCTGGTGTCACCATGTGGGTACATCCTTAGTGTCAGTCTCTGGTTCTCTGAGCTGCAGACTTGCCCAGTGTGCCATCTCTGTGGCTCGCCCCCTCCAACCTTCCCACATCCACTGGTTAATTTTTGGTGCTGGATCAACCGCTTCCTGTTGCTCTCCCCGCGCCCCTTTCACTCGTGCTTATCACAAAAAAGATTTCTTTTTCCTCAAATCACTTTTACATAAAAAAAAAAATCTTTATCAGTGTCATTATTTTTATATTGCCTTAGTCATAGCATCTATACATGGGTAGCTGTTTTGACACTGAATGTGTAAAACACTCAAAAACCTTAAAAGTCTTGATATGTGAGAGGAGACAGAAGAGCCAGGTAAACGTCTGCTACTCTAAGTGGCTTCAGAGAGCTATCCATTTGCCCAAGGGCTTAGGTAAGGCTTTGGGCTGGCAGGAAGTGATTACGCAGCAAAGAGCTGACGTGAAAAATGTTTCTGTACTTGCACATGTTAGGTTCTAGAAGGTTGTACTTTTCAGCCTAGGATAACTTGAGAAAGTTAGGCCTGCAGTCCTCAAATGATTTTCCTCCATGGCAGCTGAGGACGGCTTGGGTGAACCAAGAACAAGATAGACCCTGGAGAGAGACCCAGCCCAAGTGGCCTCACCTCCTACTAGGCTGTTCAGCTGTGAGCTCATCAGTGTACTAATTCATTGATGAGGTTGGTGCTTCCTGACCCTGCCACCTCTCAGTGCCACCAGCCGGGGACCAGGCTTTCAAGAATAAGCCTTTTGGGGGGGGGCATACTTCATATCCAAACTGCAGTGTACATAATAACAATGAAGTTCCCTCATAAACTGCCACGGGCTAATTTAAAAGCCTTTCCCAATAAGCAGTGCCAGTCAGATTGGCAGTGTGGTTTAGAGGAGAGCATTTCAGGCCATCTTTCGAGCCGTGGGCAGCTCAGCCAGTAAAGGCATTTGCCGCCAAGCCTGATGACCTCAGTTCAGGCCTCAGGACCCAGGTGATGGAAGGACGGGAATCTACTGCTGTAAATCTGTACTGCATGCAGACACAAAATAACGCACATGTTGGCGGTAGCCATGCAGCATCTGCAGGGAGTAGCGTATGCGTGCTTCATTGTCCAGACTGTTCTGTGGCCAGGCTCTTAGGCCCCTTCCTACCAAGCAAGGACCAGTGGTGAATTTTGGTGGCCTCCGTGCTTGTTACCTGGATTGCATGTGCCACCAGCTGGCCTTGCTTTTGCCATGCTGTTTTTATTCACTGCAATATAGTTTCACGTTGTTGGTCACTGGTGGGGCTGGAACCCCACACACTGAAAGCTCTGGGGATGATTCTGTGTTTCTCTCAATACTCTTTTGAGGGATAAAACCCTTCTTTCCTCAACAGGCAGTGGTGGCACATGCCTTTAATCCCAGCACTTGGGAGGCAGAGACAGGCAGATCTTTGTGAGTTTGAGGCCAGCCTGGTCTATGGATCAAGTACCAGGACAGCCAGGGCTACACAGAGAGACCCTTGTCTCCTCTCTCTGTCTCTATCGATCCTCCAGATGTGACCATTAATCCTGGGTATTTTAGAACATAGAGTCATGTCCCTAGAGAAACAGCTGCAGCCACACTGAGTAGGCCTGTGGCAGTTATGGAGAACAATGGGTCCTTCCTGTATACCTGTTCTGAGGAAGCTATGTCTGATCAAAGGAGACTTGAAAAATGGAGAAGCTGTGCTTGATAAGAGACTTAAAATATGGTTCTTAGAAAGATGGTATCAGAAAGTGGTAGGTGCTTATCAGGAAAGATTGCTTGGTACCGTGGACACGACTCTGTCTACATAGCTGGCTTGACATTTATTTTTGGCTTGCTGAAATTGTGCTTTGTAGTGCAAAATATGGTTGGTGGGGGTGACTGACCCAGTGGGAGGGGAGAAGGAGGAAGGGAAACTATTGAGCTTCTCATAATGAGGGGGCTTATGTAGTGTTGATGTTATGTTTTCTTTAAATAAAATAGCCCTTGATGTCATTGCTCAAGGGAGCAGGATTGTGTCTTTATTTAAAGACAGCTCAAGCTGTTAGGGCCACTTGCTTGAAAGTCAGCAGGTGATCGTGTCTTCATTTCACACTGATGTCCCTTCCCGGTCTCAGGACCTGAGCCCTTAAAGCTGGAGCTGGTCTCTGGCACCATCACATAGGGCGCACTGTGAGCTGCCACGCGGGTACTGGGAACTGCAGCTGCTGTGCTGGCTCCAGCCCCTCACACGGGGCACATTGTGTTAATGTCAGATGAGAGTGAGATTGGCTGGAGGAGCTCCCTGTTCTAGCTCAGCCTGTGCGCGGTCAGACTGCCGTCCCCTAGAGCAAGTTGCCATTGCTCATGCTGTTTATTCAGGGCATGGTGAAATATTTACCCATTTTAAACTTGCTCTTCTTTCAGGGTGTTACCATCGTTAAGCCAATAGTTTACGGTAACGTTGCCCGGTATTTTGGGAAGAAAAGAGAAGAAGATGGGCACACCCACCAGTGGACAGTGTACGTAAAGCCGTATCGAAATGAGGTAGGCGTTTGCTGTTTCCTGAAACTGTTGTTTGAAGTACAGTAAACTGTGAACTGTGCACATTACCTTTCCGAGCGTGAAGTGGGAACCCCCACCCCTCCTTCCACCTGAAGCAATACTGTGAAACCCTCATCTTCATGGAGTTAGTGGTGACGGTTTTCAAAAGTGTCTTCTGATTAAAATAAGGGAAGGGGCTGGAAAGCAGGTAAGAGCAAGTAACGACTTCTCTTGCATAGGACCTGACTTCATCCCGGCACCCACATAGGACAGTTCACAAGGCCTGCAGTTGCAGCTCCAGGGGATCTGGCGCCTCTGGCCTCCTTGGGCACCTGTATGCACATGCTCATACCCACATTCACACATACATGTCCACACATTTGCACAAACATGAACTTATGGATATATACATACATATGGGGGCGTCTTTAAAAATTGAGGGAGGAGGTTGGTGACATGGCTAAACCAGGCAAGTGCAGGCAGTACAAGCCTGGGGACCTGAGATGGCTCTACAGCATCCAAATGAAGGCTGGCTGAGGGACTGGGTGCCTGTAATCTCATCACTGGAACGGGGATGGGGCTGGGGACCTGAGCCCTGGGCTTCTTGGTCAACTAGTCTTACATAATTGGTGAGCTCCAGGTTATGTGAAAGACCCTATACCCCCAAATAAGGTGAAGAGCCATAGAGGAAGTCGCCTGACATAGACCCCTGGCCATGTATGCATTCATCCCCCTCCCTTACATACACCTGACATGGACCCCTGGCCATGTATGCATGCATCCCCCTCCCTTACATACACCTGACATAGACCCCTGCCCGTGTGTGCATTCTTCCCCCTCCCTTACATACACCTGACATGGGCCCCTGGCCGTGTGGGCATGCATCCCCCTCCCTTACATACGCTGTACACAGATAAATTGTTTCTGGAGATTGAGTTCTCCTCCTCCTCTTCTTTTCCTCCTAGCTACTTCCCAGACATAATTATTTTGTAGTGTTTTGTTTTTGTTTGTTTGTTTGTTTGTTTGTTTTTGGTCTTTGCTTGGTTGGTTGGATTTGGGGGGTGGGTGGTTCAGTTTGTTGGTTGTGACAAGTTCCAGGCTGCCCTCAGACTCAGTCTTCCTCATCAATTTCTTGGCTACTTGGGATTACAGGCATGCCTCACAGGTGAGCCAGCTCATGTTGTTTTAATTATGTTCTGTAAATCTCGAAGGAAAGTATATTTGATAAAATTGTGTGCGTATGCTAAGTGGGTTTCTGTTGGAGAACTAATTTCTCTCTATTTTAGGATATGTCAGCATATGTGAAGAAAATCCAGTTTAAATTACATGAAAGCTATGGCAATCCTTTAAGAGGTATGGTAGGGTTCTTGATCGTACAAAATTATAAAGGACCAGGGAACAGGAACAGAATGAGTAATTTACAATTGTTTTGTTTTTTTTTCCCTCTCTCTAGTTGTTACTAAGCCTCCGTATGAAATTACTGAAACAGGATGGGGTGAATTTGAAATAATCATCAAAATATTTTTCATTGACCCCAACGAACGACCCGTGAGTAGCGTTAACCTTTGTAAGAAGAAAAGAGATCATGTGATAAATGTTCACCCGGACCACTTGCTGACGAGCTGCTGTTTGTGCAGATGGTCTTTATGCACACTTATGTCTAGTGATCATGCCATAAGTTAAGATTCCCTTGATTCATAGGATCTCAGTTTTATTATCAGTCCGCCATCCATAGATCTATGCAACGCTCAGACAGGCCCCTGGTAGAGGATTCCAGAGTCCTGTTGACTTGGGGTGGGGCCGTGTTAATGTCCTAGCAAAGTTGAATATGCTCAGGCTAATTAATGTCAATGCCTTCAAGTCCTTGCCAGCCACAGAGTTAAGACCCGGAAAAAACAAAACAAAACAAAACAAACAGAAAGTTGGAAAATTCTAGCTGCCTACAACCAACTGGATCAGGAGTCAGAGTCTGCCAGGCCTAATGGGATGTGGGCCCTTCTGGGTGTGTAGAGCACTCTCTCTGTACATATAGGCCTCAACAGGCCTTGTTCATTGTCTGCCATGACATCACCTTTGATGCCATCTCTGTCTTGGTAACCAGGAAAAAAACAAGGTCAGCAGGCCTGGCCACCCAATGGCCTTCTCTTTTTGTTTGTTTGTTTTGTTTTTGAGACAGGGTCTCTCTGTGTAGCCTTGACTGTCCTGGACTCACTTTGTAAACCAGGCTGGCCTTGACCTGCCTTGGCCTCCCTGAGTGCTGGGATTACAGATGTGCACTACTGCTCCTAGCTTTTGTTCCCCTCCCTGCAACATTTTTTTTTTTAATGTTTATTTGTGTATGTGGTGTGCTGGTGTCGCAGCGCACTTGTGGACATTAGAGGATACCTTTCAGGAATTGGTTCTCATTTTTAAAATGATTTATGTTGTGTGTACTAATGTTTGCCTGTGTGTGTGTGCCTGAGCACCAATGCACAGCGGAGGTCACAGGAGGACTTTGGATCCTTTGGAACTGAGCTGTGAATGGTTGTGGACCACCATGTGCTGGGCACTGAGCCTGAGCAAGTGCTCTTCATCTCAGAGCCAGCTCTCTGACACCTGCGTCTCACCTTCTGCCGTGTAGGTCTGGGGATTGAACTCCCGTCCTTAGGCTTTACAGCAGGTGCCTTACCCACTGGGCCATCGTGTCAGCCTGCTTGCTGGTCTGGGTTTTTTTGTTTTTGTTTTGGTTTTTGTTTTGTGATAGGTTCTCATTGTATAACCCCAACTGCCCTAAGAATCACTCTGTGACTGAATCTGGCTCAGACTTAATGCAGTCGTCCTGCCGCAGGCCCCAAGATTGCAGGCACGTACCACTGTGCCCGACTTCTTGTTGACGAGACCTGCCAGTCCTGAGCTAATAGCATTTGGAGGCCCAGGAGCCGCAGCTCCCTGCTCATGGCAGTTCCTCCTCCCATCTAAGACCGTCCCTGTTGTTCACTGATCTCCTGGGGATTGCCTTCTCCCTTCCCTACATCCCCACTTGGAGCTCTAGCTCGAGGTTAGACCTTGTCCTTCAGAGCTGTAATCCAGCGCCACCCAAGCTCCCAGTGCATCCCCCGTTGAACCGGGAAAATGCCCTTAAAATGTAGAATATTGCCATTGGCCAAGTCCTTTCCCAAAAAGGCAGGCATCTGTAAGTTCAGTCTGTTTGTTGACATTTAGTGGCAGATATTTGTTCATTTTCTTCTACAGAGTATGCGTTCTGTTTTCTGATTGTTTGGGAGAGTCCTGCTTCCTTATAATGACTTTAGCCTTTAGCTAACCTTTTGGGAAATCCTCTGCTCCTGGATTGGTTTGTACTCCTTTGCCAGCTCTTGTTTGCATAGAGGAATGTTAATTCAGAACAACATGGCTGTTCTGGCAGGAGATCACATCCAAAGATCTTCTAGATCCGTGTGATCCAGCTGGAATACAAACATTTCTTTAATCCAGGAGACAAAGGCAAACAGACCTGAGTTCAAGGGCAGCCTGGTATAGAGCAAGTGTTAGGTAAAGAAAAGCTTAGACCCAGGCGTGGTGGTACAGGCCTTTAATACCAAACAAAGGGAAAGTTAGTTTGTAGAAGAAAGCTCCCCTGTTTGAAGGTTATGTCTAATTGGGTGCCAGAAAAGGCGACGAATCAGAAGATTTGACAGAATACAATACACCCAACTCTCAGGAGAAGAGAGAGGAAAGGGAAGCTACTTAAAAGACAGTTTTATAGAGAGAGGAGGTAGTTTTTTTTAACCAGGACAGTAATAGAGAGATGGGTTGCAGAGAGAGAGAACTCAGGTGAAGGCGGAACGAGCCAGAAAATAAGAAGCCAGAAGATTGCCGAGTTAGTCTGAGGCCAAGCGGAGCAATCCCAGGCCAAGAGGAGCAATTCCAGGCCAAGAGAGAAGCCAGATTTAATAAGTCAGCTGGAAGAAGAGTTTGAGCCAGAACAGCTGAGTTGAACCAGCCAGCCCAGAGCTCAGTAAGAACAAGAAAGGGCGAGCTTATTAAGCAGTAAGTCTCAGAGGCTGAAAACATTTAGGCCTAGGTTAGATTGTAACCTAGAGGCTAGAAGCTTCCAGGACTAGGCCTAGGTTAATAGAAGGATGCAGTAAGCCTCCCAGACAACAGTTGACTCGAGAATAAAGTTACTTTAACAGCTTGGTGGGGTGATGGCGCATGTGCTGCAGCACAGAGCTTGTCCTGTGGCCTCCGCACACTTGTGCTTAAAGACAAGGCCCTCTTGGCCAGGTGTGGTGGCACACGCCTTTAATCCTAGCACTTTGGAGGCAGAGGCAGGTGGATTGCTGTGAGTTCCAGGCCAGCCTGGTCTACAAACAGAGTTCCAAGACAGCCAGGGCTACACAGAGAAACCCTGTCTGGAAATACCAAAAAAGAAAAGAAAAGTGGAGATAGGAGGTTCCAGGACTACCTTCTGCTATAGAGTGAGTTTGAAGCCAGTCTGGAAGGTCTCTAAAATCCAGGAAGGAAGGGAGGAAGGACTTGCTGACTGCAGGCGCGTTTCCTAGTGACAAACCACTGGCTGGAGTGACACCTGTTTCTGTTTTATAGGTAACTCTGTATCACTTACTAAAGTTGTTCCAGTCTGACACCAATGCAATGCTGGGGAAAAAGACAGTGGTTTCCGAGTTCTACGATGAGATGGTGAGACTTTGTAGTGAGAGGGCTTTAAACACAGTTACGGGAGTGTCAGAGTGCGGCTTTGTGTGTGGGGGAGGTGGTTCTCTCCTTTTCTCTGGGTCTCGGCTGAACTCAGGTTCACATATACTTTTCCTGCTCGGCAACAAATACTTTTCCTGCTGAGCATTTGTGTGCGCTCTTACAGTGAGTTGTAAAAGACTTAAGCTGGAGATCTTTGGAGTCATTCAGCCTTTTTTTTTTTTTTGTCTTATCCCTTAAGATATTTCAAGACCCGACAGCAATGATGCAGCAACTGTTAACAACGTCGCGCCAGCTGACCTTAGGAGCCTACAAGCACGAGACAGAATGTAAGTGTGTGCACATGCTCTGTGAGGTGAAAGAATTCTTGGAATAGTGGCCAATTTTTTAAGGTAAATTTCTAAAGAGTTGAAGAAACAAGACATGCATTACCATGCGAGACAACAGTGAGCTCAGTTTTTAGGTGATGCTTTGATTTAACCTCAGTTCCTTCTTAATCCTCATAGGCCCTTAGGAAATGCCTGCCTTCCACTGTCATGTGGTAGAAGAAATTGAGGCAACCTAAAATAGCTGCATCCAGCTAATAGGGAGGAAGGATATGTTTGAACTCAAGTCTTTGTGATTTCAAGGTTAGGTTCTTTCACTGTACCTACCCCCTGATGTTTGTGAGAACCGCTGTACTTTGTGAGCAGCAGTTACCTAAGGCGTCCACAAGATGGCGATGTTGGCCGCAGGCAATACTTTGTAGCCAAGTAACATATTTAAGCAGATGCATCTTATTTTATAATGAAGCCGCTTATTTGGTAATTTTTAATGTATCCAGGTAAGATTTTTGTTTTTTATTTTTGCTATTGTATTGATGAGGATTAAATCCAGCTTGTCACTAGGCATATTGTACCACAAGCTGCATCACCACCCTCTAGATATTTTCAAATAATAACATTTTTTTGTCAACATGAATAATCATAGTAATAGTTCATGAAGTGTTTTACACCTCACTGGGTATTCCAGGTACTTTGTGCACATTGGTTCGGTCTTGTGAGTGGGGCTGGGCAGGTGGTCTGGTTGGTGAGGTACTTGTGTGCACAGGGCCCTGAGTTTGGATCCCCAGCTCCTCTGTAAAACGCTGGAGATGGTGGCAAAGAGCTGCTGCTACAGGGATGGGAGATCACGGGGCTCCGTGGCCCCTGTTCTCGCCCAGTCGGTGAGCTCCAGATCCAGTGAGGCCGCTGTCTCAGAACAGTAGGTGAAGAGTGATGGAGGAAAGAAAGCACCTGATGTCTGTCTGGCCTCCACACACATGCGCATTAGTGCACACGGTCTTCCCAACAAATAGTGTGAGGCCTGTGCCTTTGTAACTTATGTCAGAATGAGGAAGTCACTGGAAATGTGAGCTGAGAGTGTCATGGCTAGTAGAGCTAGATTTCAAGTTTAGTCAGCTTTGTGTTTTTTAAACCCGAGGTGTGCTTTGGTGGTGTGATTGTGTTATGTAAATTGCATCTGTGCGTTAGCTCAGAATATTTTGGCTGGTTCACTGGCTCACTGGGTTTGTATGCCCCTTACTCCAAAGTAATATGTAGCTAGAGCAAACAGAGAAATGATGTCTCAAACCTTAACTGTGACTTGGGGACTGCAATGTCATCCTCTAGAGCACACCTCCCTGGGGAACGTGGGCTTCCCAGCCTCTCCATCCCCCACATCCCCGTCCAGTGCTCTGTACCTCAGATTGTCCGCGTCTCATGCTGGAAGCCGTGGCCTAAGGCAATGCTGTCTGTTTCTGTGTGGTGCTTCCTAACGTAGGAGGAAAGCATTGCTCAGCTCAAGTGCTCTTCTTCAGTTGCAGAACTTGAAGTGAAAACCAGAGAAAAGTTAGAAGCTGCCAAGAAAAAAACAAGCTTTGAAATCGCAGAGCTTAAGGAGAGATTAAAAGCAAGTCGTGAAACGATAAATTGTTTAAAAAATGAAATCCGAAAGCTTGAAGAAGACGATCAGACGAAAGACATATAAGCAGCTGTAGAAACTCAGCCGGAAAGCAAGGGCTCTGCAGGAGGGGCCTGGTGCACCCTGGGATGTCCCGCGAGGAGCTGCATGTGCATTTGCCGGCCACGGGTCCTCTGCAGTGAGGACCATCTTACACTGCTCAAGCGGTCTTGCTGGGACATACATCTCTGTTCTAAGAATTGACGCTGTCTGGCATTCCATGATGTTAAGCACAATCTGTAAAGTGTTTGTTTTTCTTTTTCATTTTTTAATTTGTACCATATGTGTAATTTATTTTCCTTCAGACAGGCATCAAAATTCTGTTGTAAAGCCTAACTTGTGCAGACAGTGTACTTCTGCACTAATTAGCATTAGTGACTAGAGTGTGTACTGGGTGGTTCAGGTTTTATCTGCCCATTCTACCTCTTTTGCCTGGGATGTGTCTCGTGAGTATTCAGTAACTAGAGCCTATTGCCCCTGAGTCTGCCTCTTGTGGCTTTCCTAATTACGGTCCCACCTGGTATTTTTAAATAAATATTTGTTACTTTTTGAGACTATCATACAGTGAATTTATTTTTAGTTTAACCCATTAACTCCAGTGTGTGCTCCCCATATGCTTCTGGGAGTGGAGTCTCGACATGGCCTTAAAGAGAATTGGCTCCCCCTCCCCAGAGCTGCCATCTGTCCACAGATCCATGCTTAGGGTGGGGCTCATGGGAACACTTCTCCTGACACCTGGGTCATACTACAGCGATTCATAGAAATGGCCTGACAGTGATACATATGAGAGACTCAAGAGCCAGGCCTTGTCCTGAGTGAGAATAAGGTCTGTGGTGCATCACGGTGAACTGCACCACAATCCTGGCCTAAAAATGGGTGCTTCAAAGTCTCACTCTGTAGCTCTGGATGGCTTTGAAATCACAGAGATGTGCCTCACCTAAATCCTGGGATGACAGGCTTGCACCAGAGTGCCCAGCTAGTCTTTTTTGTTTTGTTTTGTTTCTTGCTTTTTTGAGATAGGGTTTCTCTGTGTAGCCTTGGCTGTCCTGGACTCACTTTGTAGACCAGGATGGCCTCGAACTCAGTGATACTTGTTTGGGTTTTTTAATATTGAGGATGGGTGTTTGTGAGACAACATACTCACAGCTCATGTGGCCACAGGAGAACTTTCTGGAGTTGAAGCAGGGTCTCTCTTCTTTTTCCTGCCCTGTACGCTCCAGGTTGGCAGGCCTGTGAGCCTCCCCCACATGACTCTTCTCTTTTCCTTCAGAGCACTGAGACTGTAGACACACCACCACATCTGTTGGCTCTGATTCCTTAATTCTACTTTATTAGGGGTTTATTAAAGGCATGTACCTCCCTTACAACCTGACTACCCTCAGCAGGAGGGAAAGGAGACTGAGGAGAACAAGAACGACACCTCTGGGTATCAGTTCTGCAGGGCAAATCCCCTGGCGTAAAGCTCAGGAGTCTAGCAGATCCTCTATCTGAAAGAAGCATCATCATCAACCGTGGGCCAGACCTGGAGGAATCCCCCCCCCCCCCCCAAATCCTCCAACTCCCTGCACTGTCCAGGAACCTCTGGTCTCTCTCACTCTGATTCCCCAATGTCCTTCTCCTCCCTAACTGAATTTCCTTTTTTGCAATACAATACTCTGGGCAGAGTTGCTGGAGCCTGTCTTTTGGGTTGAAACGTCCTCTCTCTGAGTCTATGTAAGATCTTTATCAGTTTGTAAAGACAAGGGCTCAGTGGGGTCCAGCTGCCCAAGACTGCTGTCACCTTGGGCCCAGCCTAAGGCAAGGTTACATTCTCCCTCCACACGTCCAGCTTTCTGGGTGACTGCTGAGCATCAGACCCAGCTCATCTGGAACTCACAGTGAGCGATACCCACCAAGTCTGGGTGTAGGCCTTTTGCTGGACTTTCTGACCTGGCTTTTCATTAGCTTTAGTTGCTTTTCGTTATATTATTGTGAAAACATGGGAGCTGTTCATCGGCATCCTTAGTGATAGCAACCTTATGTAACACAGTTTACAGATTCCCAGCTCTGAGGACGCCTCCTCCACCCACTGAATTTGTTGCCTGTGTTTTCCTGGCTAGCTGGCTAGCTCTGCTCCCTATCTTCAACAAGGCTTCCTTGCTCCTTGCTAATTCCTTAGTGAATCATTACAGTTTGAAATTTCCAGTCAACGGAATCCACACTTGCTTTGTTCACCAAATGAGCTCTGTCATAAGCGAAAGGGAGCTTAGGGGATGTTCAGTTTGGCTCATGTCTGATAACACAATTAAGTCTTGAAAAAAAATTAAGCTTTGGAAGTCATAATCTGTCAGGGCCAGTGACCGAATTTGAATTAATCATTCCCTTCCTGGGTGGGCATGGGCATTCAAGTGCTACACAGAGAAGAGTGGGAGCTGGAAATGAACATGGAGGTTTGCCTTCCAGGAAGCCAGCTTTTCAGGAAAGAGTCTGCGGGCTGGGACTTCTGTAACTGATACAACAAATTCCTGTCACCACATTTTTTGTTCGTTTGCCTTCTAGTTCACCTGTCCAAATAACGTTCTCAGAATGAATGAGAATTGTTACCCCTGCCAGGTTTAATGGAATGCATAAATTGAAACCATAGCTCTCTTTTAAAAAAATATTTATTTATTATGTATACAGATCTCATTATAGATGCTTGTGAGCCAACATGTGGTTGCTGGGAATGAACTCATGACCTTTGGAAGAGCAGTCAGTACTCTTAACCTCTGAGCCATCTCGCCAGCTGGCTCTCTTCTTTCTTTAAACATTGTATTACGTTTTTGTTTTGCGTGCATATATGTTGAGGCAGACACCTTTGGTGGCAGAAGGTAACTTGGAGGAATTGGTTTTCTGGTTCCACCTTCTGGGTCCTGGGGATTGAATTTAGGTCATTAGGCTTGTCAGCACCCGAGAACTGGACCTATCTCTCTACCTATTTATTTTAATTTGTTTGAGACAGGGTCTCTGTGTAGCCTTGTCTGTCCTGGAGCTCTCTCTGTAGACCAGACAGAGATCTGCCTGCCTCTACTCCCTGAGTGCAGGATTAATGGCGTGCACCACCAAGCCTGGCTAGGCCTATTTATTCTTATTCAGTGTGTCAGCAAATTCCCTCAGCTCTGATGTCACTGGTGTGTCATTTCCCTCAAGAATAGTTTCAGAATATTCTTTCTTCAGGCTGTTTGTATTTAGAAATAAGGTATTGCTACTGGTGTCAAAACAAAAAGGAGAAAAGATGAACAAATTAACTTTTCACTTCCAAATATATCCCTGGTTTTGTAGTGACCAGAGGACTCAATAGTTTGAGGGCAGGAGTTGGCAACCTGCAGCTAACTCCCGAGTCAAATCCGTGTTTCTTTTTTTAAGTTCCGTGGGAATCACTGAACAAAGAAATCACTGATGTCATTCAGAGTCCAGTTTATGCTTTATGCTACCACAAATGTTGATGCTTCCATTTCCCATGGTGACCTTGAGTGCGCACATTCCCTGTGGAAGTCTGTTGACAGGTGAATGAAACGGGACGTGCGCTTGTGCCTTGGACGATAGGACTAACGGCAGCAATGCTGCTAAAAACAAACACAAACAAATAACAAAACTCAATGGAATTCCAGCAAACTGAGGTTAGCCACACATGAAAGACATTAAACAGCCCATTGTCCAGACTCGCAAGGTACTTAAACACAGAAAGACAATCCGCAATGCTCTCTCAGGAGCTGAACTGTGTTCCCCTAACTCAAACCCAAACCCCAGTAACTCAAAATGTGACTGTACTTTGAGACAGTGTCTTGAAAAGAGGTTATTTAATTACTCCACTATGGCTCATGACATTATACAAAGGGTATTCGGACACAGAAGACGTGGAAAGACACAAGAGAAAGGGCAGCCGCTCATCAGCCACTGAGACAGGCCTCAGAAGAAGTGAACACTGCCCACCCACGTCTTGATCTCTGTCTAGCCTCCAGGGTTGTAAGAAAATAAGCATCTGTTCCTTAAACACCCAGTGCGTGCACCTTAGTTACAGCATTAGGGCAAGGCCTCGGGAGTGAGATGAGGATGTTTGCTCTGGACACATCTATTCATATTGGGTTCTCTGCCTCCTAAGTGATGGGATTAAAGATGAACGCCCCATACCCGGCCATAAGTCTTTTTTGAAGAATAAGAGGACTCTTTACAGCGGTGGTGTCAGCACAGAGTCGGAGCTGTGGCACCGTGAGTGATGGCAGGGCCACCAACACCTAATGCCAAAAGTGATATTATGCTTCCAGAAAAATCTCAAGGAAAACTGTTGCAAGCAATGGTAGTAACCATGGGTTCAGGCTCTGAGGAAAGGCTGGAGAGAGCCAACCAGTTAGTGAGAAAATTGGACACAAAGTTATCCCAGAACACGGAGGCGCCCAAGTAGTTCTGGGCGACAGAGTTACTTTTTAAAATATTTTATTAATTTATTCATATTACATCTCAGTTGTTATCCCATCCCTTGTATCTTCCCATTCCTCCCTCCCTCCCATTTTCCCCTTACTCCCCTCCCCTATGACTGTGATTGAGGGGGACCTCCTCCCCCTGTATATGCTCATAGGGTATCAAGTCTCTTCTTGGTAGCCTGCTATCCTTCCTCTGAGTGCCACCAGGTCTCGTTATCCAGGGGATGTGGTCAAATATGGGGCACCAGAGTTTGTGTGAAAGTCAGACCCCACTCTCCACTCACCTGTGGAGAATGTCCTGTCCATTGGCTAGATCTGGGTAGGGGTTTGAAGTTTACTGTATGTATTGTCCTTGGCTGGTGCCATAGTTTGAACAGGACCCCTGGGCCCAGATCTGCCTGTCATAATGTTCTTCTTGTAGGTTTCTAGGACCCTCTGGATCCTTCGACTTTGCCATTCTCCCATGCTTCTCTTATCTAGAGTCCCAATAGGATGTCCTCCCCTCTGTCCCAGTTTCCTGGTAAGTGAAGAGACAGGATTATTTTTGATTTAGAGACAGTCACGTTCTTGGAAAAGTATGTTGACTAAAATCACTGTTGAAATGGTTCGGATGAAGGTGCCTGTCCTGATACTCTGACCTATTTTCATGTAAAAAATTCCAATGCTTCCCTGATGACACCTAATGACATCCATTGTCTCGGAAGTTTAGTTTTGCTGTACCGTTATAAACATTTCCAGGAAAAAGAATGCTAAACAAGCAAACAAACAAAAACCTTTTCTGATGAAACCTAGGGAATTTTTGTGGTTAGCTCTCAGGCTAGCATGCCAACACAGCATAGTGGCACATGCCTGTAATCCAAGCACTGAGGGAGGCCGAGGCAGACAAATCTCTGAGTTCAAGGCCAGCCTTGAGTAACATCCAGGACAGCCAGGGCTAAACAGAGAAAACTCTGTCTTGAAAAACAAAACAAAACAAAACAAAACAAACAAACAAAAAAACCAATATGCCTAAAATTAGTACTAATGACTTTCCAAATTCGAACCCTGCCTCATGTGCACCACTGTTGTCAGAGGTGTTGAAGAGGCCTGTGCTAAAGCCTTCTTCTCCTGTGGCCCAACCTTTCTTTTGCTTTGGACTGTGGTGTCCTGGGGTAGACTTTAGGATCTGACACAAATGTATGTTTTGTTGAGGTTTGGTGAGTGTAGCTAAACTACCTTTACATGTATGAGTGTGTCCCTGTTTGTGTGTATGTGCAGCTGCCTTTGGAGGCCAGAAGAGGATGTTGGGTCCCCTGGGTGCTAGAAATGAGTCTGAGTCCTCTGGAAGAGTAACCAGTGTTCCTAACCACTAAGCCATCTCTCCAGCCCAAAGCTAAGCTGAATTTTATATCTCTACAAAGTAACCCAGCATCCCAGGACTTCCCTACTGCCCCTACCCCGTTTTGTTTATTTTTAAAGACAGGCATTCACTGTGTAGCCTTGACTGTCCTGGAACTCACTCTGTAGACCAGGCTGGCCTCAAACTCAGAGATCCACATGTCTTTGCCTCCTGAGTGCTGGGATCAAAGGCATTCACCTCACTCCCTGCTGTGCCCCAAATTTTTTGTTTTATCTTGTTTTTTCAAGACAGGGTTTCTCTGTGTAGCCTTGGCTGTCCTGGACTCCCTTTGTAGGCCAGGCTGACCTCGAACTCATGGAAATCCACCTGTCCTTGCCTCCCTGAGTGCTGGGATTGCAGATATGTGCCACTGCACCCTAATTTTTGAGTTGAGAATACAGGACCATTTTCTGAAGAGAAGGAGAGAATAAATATCTCAGTTTTAGGTGCGTGTGGTTGTGCACGCCTTTAACCCCAGCACTCGGGAAGCAGAGGCAGGTGGATTTCTGTGAGTTCGAGGCCAGCCTGGTCTGCAAAAGGAGGCCAGGACAGCCAAAGTTACACAGAGAAACCCTGTCTCAAAAAACAAAACAAAACAAAACCCCCCAAAACCAAACCATACAAAAAAAAAAAAAATCTCAGTTTTATCAGTTGGTGACATCTGCTGTTGTGTGAAAGTAGTCCCAGATAGTAAATGAGCTCAGCAATCCAATAAAAATGGCTTCGTTGACACTGAAATGTGGATGTTATGGTTTCTCAAATGTCTTATGGTTTCAAAATATTTTCCTTCATTTGCTTTTGCAAACACTGAAATACTGTATATATAATCGAAAATATATACATATGCATTCACCATTCACAGGCTGTATAAGATTAGGGAGCCAGGGGCTTGTTTTTCTGCCATTTCTCTAGGTTAGAATTGCACCACCAGCAATGGCCAACCAAGATGTGTTGGCCACAAGAGGGCGATCTATGATTTCTTTTGGAATTTACAGTTTGTCACTGGACCCTTGGTAGTCTTCTGAACAGACTAGATTAGTCTAAACTACCCTAAAAGGGGGATTGCTAGAGCCTGTGAGATGGCTTAGTGGATGAATCAACTGACTCATTGAGTTCAGTCCCTAGAGACCACATTGTAGAAGGAGAGAACCAACCAATATGCATTGTCCCGTGACCTACACAGATGGTAGATGTTAAAAATTGTAATGCAGTCCTGAGTACTCACGAAGCACAAGGACACTGGTCGGCTTTTTTCTGTGTAATCTGAGCAGAGACATTCCTCAGCCCCTCCCTGAGTGCTGCTGCTCTTGGTTCTGGCTGCTGCACTTGCAGCCTCTCTCTTCTATCTAGGGTCGGTGGATTGGAAGGGAGGTATATCTGTTAAAGAAATCCAAATAAAGTAGGTTTGAAAAAGGTCAAAGCCTACAAAAGTCCATGTCAGAGGCAGCCCCACTCTTCTTACTAGTGGACCCACATGAAGCCTGAGCTGTGCATCTGCTACCTCTATGTAGGGGACCTAGGTCCACTGGATGCATGGTCCGTGGTTGGTGCTTTCGACTCCACAGGCCCCCCTGGGCCCATGGTTAGTTGGCTCTCCTTGTCGTCAGATATAGCTCACAAAGCCAATTTCTACTTTTAAAAAGAAGCTATTCACAGATAAAATTAGGTAAGGGTTGTCTAAGGAGCATGGCTAACAGACAGATCATAAGATGTCGAGCTTAGGTGACTATAGTACAGACTTAAGGGAAACAGCTGGGTTTAATGTACTGCAGAGACCGTGCTATTTTATAGACCAATCTAGCTGTTGCATGATGTCAAGCATCTAGTTGAGAAACGCTTCATTTCCTCCATCAACAAAAGAGTCTATAAGCAAGGTCCCATGAAACTGAGCGGAGAACCTGAGACTAGCCATTTGAAGCTTCCAGAACTTTGCTGTGTGGCCACTGGTGGTGTCTAGTTCTTAAATGAAGTGACTGTGTCTTAATTACTGAACCAAAGGAAAGACTAAACATTGCAATCGTCCTTTGAGAAAATGATGATTTCATAGGAGTAGAATGGAGGTGTAACAAGCAGCTGGGGATGACACAGGGGGAAAGGAAGGGAGCAGAATGACCAAGGCATACAAACTCACAGCTCAGAAAAGTGAGGTTCTATTACAGTTGGATGCTAGAGTGGGTAACAGTACCGTAATCTAAATTTCAAAATAATTAGAAGAGTGGATTTCAAATGTTCCCGTCGTTAAGAGATGAGAAATGGGACTGCAGAGATGACTGAGCAGGTAAGAGCAAGTACTGCTTTGGCAAAGGACCGAGTTTGCCTCCCAGCACCCACATTGGGCAGCTGGTGACTGCCTGTAACTTCATCTCTAGGGGATCTGATACCTTCTTTTGGTTTCCCAGACTTACCTGCAGCCAGGAGCACATCCCCCTCCCTACCACACGCCTACATGTAATTAAAAATGAAGCTAAATTTTAAAAAGGAAATCATAAATGTTTGAGGTGCTGCATATGCTAAATATTCAGTATTGACCATTTTACAATGTATACATGTATTCAACTATCATTCTGCATGTCATTAATATCTATAACTGTGCCAATTAAAAACAGAATAAATGAAAAGCAGATGGGCCTCTGTTGGACCTCATATAATCGATCAATATTCCCTGAATTCAGCTTGTTCATTAACAATAAGGGAATGGGGTTGTGCTAATTAGATGCCCCTGTTTAGGCACCATGGTAGAGCTGTATTTAGGTCCCAGGAGGTTTTGTGTTTCTTTTCCTAGGGTAGAGGCTCAGGAGCTAAGAACATAAATCATGGAAAAAGTACTTGATATAAGAAAGGCTAATACCAATTTCCTGCCACATAAGGCTCCCCTAGGAATGCTGAAAGCCATTTTGTCAACCTGGTGAAATTCTGCATGTTTGTCCTTTTCACATCATGAGATTTGCCTTCTTATGGTACGGCATGTCATAAACAAGGAGGCTTGTGTTGTTGTTGTTGTAGCAGATATTAATTCCTCTTTGAAGGTTTTGTGTTTCTCCTGAGCTTAAATCTTTTTGTTCTTCAAGTTTTAAAAAATTTTTTAATCCATTCACATTACATGTCTATTGTAGCCCCGTCCCTTCCTCTCTTCCCAGTCCCACCCTCCCTCCCTTAGCTGCCCTTCCCTGCTCACCTAGTCCTCAGAAAGGGGAGCCTTCCTTCCCTGTCATCTGACCCAACTCTATTAAGTCTGATCTGGACTGCCTCCATGGTCAGCGCCATCCCAACAAGAGGAAGAGATCAATGAGTGGGCATCAGATCCCACGTCCGAATTAGCCCCGATTTCTCATATTATAAGCCCCACAAGGCGAGTGTTCTGCCTAGTGACTACATCTGAGCATGGGGTCTAGGTTCTTTAATAAATATTCAAAATCATCCTTAAACCTTTACTCATTTTTTACATAGAAAAGCATCATCCACACATATTAGAATAGACCCATGAAGAATCTCAACTCTTTGAGTTCCCAATTAAGGACCTTCGAGAAATACAATGTGAGAGAAATTTCAATAAATGTTTGAGCAAAGCAGGCCAGGTGCATTGTTTGTTCTCCTTTGAGAAGGGAAATAAATATTGACTATCTGGATCTGATGGGGGTGCTAACAGACATAAACTCATCCTAGTGAAGAGAGTGGCTTTGAGTAGTATTTGTAGACAAAATGGAATTTGGATTAAGCATCACTGGAAAAAAGGAATCACAACTTGATTGGTTGTCTGTGGTTTTGCATGAATCAGTATCTATACCCATGATGCTTTTTTCCCCCTGGACAACAGCAGAGTATCACAAGGTCTGGTGGAAGGAATAATGAGTCCTTGGGTTATAAAATTCACAGCAGGCTGCAACCCTTTCTGAACTCTATGCTTTCGTGGGTATTAAACAGGAACAGGGAAGATTTAGAAAAGTCAGCTCATGCTTTCAGTGGTTTGGTCCTTAGAATTCTCTATGAGTAGAACTCTTGGCCAGAGTTAATCAAAGTCCTGACCTAACTCCTCAGATGAAGATTGGTTGAACTTTTCTTGACTAGCTATTATGCTATTGAGAGAGCAAGGATGTAATTCAGAGGGAAAGCATTTGTCTAACATGCATGAGCTCCCAGGTTCCACCTTCAGCCTAACAAATAAATTGCATTACTGAAGAAAATGGAAGGATGCAACTTGTAGCTAGAGCCTTGCCTAGAACATATGACTATATAGCTTTGGTCTCAGCACTAAAAAAAAAAAATCTGTAATCAAGACACTATTGAAGAACCATGCATGGTAGAGGTCCCATTCTGTTTACATGAAGGATCCCACTTCATGAAATTTAATAATGTGGTATCATAGAGAAGTTTGTGCTTGTTGGCAGAGGGTCAAGAGTTACAGCCATAGATAAGGATAGAGGAGAGTCTGAGCTCTGAATTTTAAATCCCTGAACAGCTTAATGGCTCCAAGGAAGATGGGTGAAGATCATGGTAGAATTGAGAGCAGATTAGTACTTACACCTACCAGAAATGTTTGCTTCTGCTTTTGATTTGCTATTGAATCCAGTCTTCCTTGATGACTTAATGGCATCATTAGAAGTTAACCTCAGGGTCTCTTATTTATTTTGCTATGGAATAACAAGAAGGATGTTATGCTTGGTTTCTTTATATTTCTTTTCTTTCTCTTGTTCCTCTTTCCCTTCCCATTTCCTCCATTCTGTTCCTTTGTTTATAGAGTCTCACCTATATAGCCCAGGCTACCCACAAATTCAGGATCTTCCTGCCTCAGCTTCCTCACCATTGCATTATGGTTTTATCCCACCATGCTCAGCACATTTCCATTTTAGTTGAAATGAGATGGCTATTTCCCCAGCACATTCCCTGAATATCAAGGGGAAAAATAAAAAGAGACTAGTAAATGTCTCTGTCAAAGAAGAGGGTTACAATATCTCCTAGCCCTTGGCAACAAATAATTTGTTCCTCACTTCTAAAATGTAATCTTTTTAATTAATTAATTAATTGATAATTTTTCATTTTACATAGTGCTATCCCTCCTTACCTCCCAGTCCCACCCTCCTTCCCTCTCCCCTTTCCCTTATTCCTCAGAAAAGGGGAGTTCCATTTCCAATCTACCCTATCTCATCAAGTTGCATTGGGACTGAGGACATTCTCTTCCCCTGTGGCCTAGCAAGAAAGTCCCCGCCAAGGGGGAAATGATCAAAACACTGACAGTAGAGTCCATGTCAGAACCCTCCCTCCGCCAACTCCCCTTACTAGAGGACCCACATGAAGCCTGAGCTGCCCATTGGCCACATCTTTGTAGGGGGCCTAGTTCCAGCCCACGCATGGTCCTTGGGTGATGCCTCAATCTCAGCAAGCCACACTGGGCACTGGTTAGTTGGCTCTGTTGGTCTTCATGGGTCGTCCAGGTCCTCCCCTGCCCCACTTTTTCACAAGACTCCCTACACACTGCCCAGTGTTTGACTAGGAGTCTCAGCATCTGTTTTGAAGCACTGCTGGGTGGAGCCTCTCAGAGAACAACTCTGCTAGGCTCCTGTCTCCAAGCACAGCTGAGTATCAGTAATATTGTAAGGGGTTGGCTCTTTCTCACGGGGTGGGACTTGGGTTGGGCCAGGCATGGGTTATACATTTCCTCAATCTCTGCTTTATCTGTTCTGTCTTTATCCCAGTACATCTTTTTAGGCAGGAGGAGTTTTGGGTTGAAGTGTTTGTATGAAAGTTGGTGTCCCCTCCCTCTACTGGGAGAGTTGTCTATTTAAAAGATGTGCTCTTCGGTCTCTATGGCCCCTGCTATTACGAATCTCTGCTAGAGTCTCCCTCATATGCTCCCAGGAGCCTACCCTGACTTAGGTCTGCAGCTTGTCACAGACATGCTCCTGCCTACACTTTCTCTTTTCTCTACAGGTCGTCTGTCTTCCTGCCCCTCTTTCCCCAGGTCTGATGCCCACTGTTAAATCTTTCTGCTTACCTTCTCCTACCATGTTCCCTCTCCTCAACTCCTACCTCTATCTATTCTATTTCCCATTCTGAGTAAGATTTAAGCATCTTCCCTTGGATCTTCCTGGTTACTTATCTTCTTTGGGTCGGTGCATTGTAGTATCCTGTACACTTATCTTGTACTATATGGCTAAAATCCACTTATAAGTGAGTATATACCATGTGTGTGTTTCTGGGTCTGGGTTACCTCACTAGGGATGATCTTTTCTAGTTCCATTCATTTCCCTGCAAATTACATTTCTTTGATTTTAATAGCTGAGTAGTATTCCACTGTGTAAATGTGCCAGAGTTTCTTCGTCTACTCTTCAGTTGAAAGACATCTAGGTTGTTTCCTGTTTCTGGCTATTATGAATAAAACTGCTATGAACATAGTTGAGCAAATTTTTTTCCAGTATGGTGGTGCATCTTTAGTGTATATGCCCAGGAGTGGTATATCTGGGTCTTGAAATAGAGCTACTCCCAACTTTCTAAGAAAGTGCCAGATTGATTTCCAATGTGGTTTGTACAAGTTCCCCTTTCTCCACTTCCTTGCCCACATGGGGCTATCACTTGAGAGTTTGATCTTAGCCATTCTGATGGGTATAAGATGGAATCTCAGACTCCAGCACCATGCTTATCTACATGCTGCCTTGCTTCTGGCCATGACATTAATGGACTGCCTGAACCTGTGAACCAGCTCTAATAGAATGTTCTTCTTTATAAGAGTTTCTGTGGTCACTTGGTGTCTCTTCAGCAAGAGACTGTTGACTGTGACATGCTCCCAACTTTTAAAAAATTATTGTAACTTAATACATGTATTATATGAGTAAGCGTGAACAGTCATTTCTCAAAGGTGAGCAGATACCTACATAATAAAGGAAACATCTGAGTTTTAAATCCCTTCACTAAAGCCAACTTTAAAGGCACATCGAACTTTAACAAAGCCATGAAAACATGTAATTGCTCTCCTTTCACGGGAATATGTTTCCCATAGCCTGCCCCAGAAAAAGTGATAGCAAACGGAGCGCCCAACTGGTACAGCTCCTCCCAACAAGAGAGTGTGCTGGTATAATCAGCCAGAGGCAACCTTCGCAATTTGATGTTTCCTGTGGATGTGGATTGCATGCACGTCACAACTAAGTTTACAACTTTAAAGGTAGTCCCCAAGGTCACACAGAGACCCTCAAGGTTATTCCACCATGTGAGAGCTTGGACTTTTCACCAGAATTCACCAAAAGTAACAAGAACAAAAAGTCTCACTTGCACAAAAGGTGATTCAAAGTTTCATGTATTCAGACTTTAAACACAGGATGGGTTCACCAACCTGACAACATTAGTGAAAGGGATGCAAGAAGCATATTGTATAGCTAAATACAAATGTGGAAATGGAAGGATAGCAGTCTCATTTCAGGAATCTGAAAACCAAACTGCTCCAAAATCTAAAACTTCTTGAACAGTGATATGACGTCAGTAGTAAATCTTACATCTGGCCTTATGGGATGGCTTGCAATCAGTATTGCAAACATTACCATCATATGTACAAGGTATATATAAAACACAAATGAACTTCATGTTTAGACTTGAGTCCTCACCCTCAAGATACCTCATTATGTAGTCACAAATATTCTAACATCTTATAAAGGCATTTCTCATCTCAAACACTTGAAGTCAATATATTGCTAAAAATGGCAAGTGTTTGAGAGTCAAAGCCAAATGCAAATTCCACAATTCAGTTTGATATAAATCACCAAACAAAACTGTGTTCAACTGTTTGAATTTTTTTTTTTTTGAATCTGCACTTGGAGCTAGGGAATGAGAGCAATCTTATTTGCCGCCTACTGGCAACGCTGACAAAATGGCAATGTGAACACATCCAAGCTCACAGGGAAGCAATGTAAACACAGCACACACATTTTATGACATGATAGCCACCTTGAAAAATGCACTTATCTGAAGGTAGGCCTTACCTCTCTCTCTCTCTGGCTGACTAGGTACAGTTTTGTCAAGAAACTCAAGACTATTTGTTGTAAAGTGTGGCAAGATATATCTTATTTATAGGACTTGTTTCTTTATACTAATATTTCAAATCCACATATATTTAACAAGAAGATTAAGTCTAGGGACAAACATGAGAAAACAATCTTCAGACAAAACTGTTGTCAAGATGCTGAAAAACTAAAACATAAATCCAATTTAAAAAAAGACAAGAACCAAAAACAAATAAATACATAAATAAAAATAAAATAAAAACAAATAAATAAAAAGACAAGAACCATCAAAGAAAATGCTAAATATATAAAGAACTCAAGAAATTAAATACCACCAAACCAAATAACCCAATTGAGAAATGGGGCTCAGAACTAAACAGAATTCTCAACAGAGGACTATTGAATGGCTGAGAAATACTTAGAGAAATGCAAATCAAAATGACTCTGAGATTCCATCTTACACGCATCAGAATGGCTAAGATCAAAAATTAAAGTGCTAGCACGTGCTGGCAAGGATGTGGAGAAAGGAGAACACTCCTTCATTGCTGGTGGGAGTGCAAACTTGTACAACCACTTTGGAAATCTATCTGGTGCTTACTCAGAAAACTGGGAATAGGGCTTCCTCAAGACCCAGCTATTCCACTCCTTGGAATATACCCAGAAATGCTTCACCACACAACAAGGACATATGCTCAACCATGTTCATAGCAGCCATATTCATAATAGACAGAACCTGGAAACAGCCTAAATGTCCCTCAGTTGAAGAATGGATAAAGAAACTGTGGTACATTTACACCATGGAATACTACTCAGCTATTAAAAACAAGGAAATTCAGAAATTTGTGAACAAATGGATTGAACTAGAAATGATCATACTGAGTGAGTTAACCCAGATGCAGAAAGACTCATATGGTATATACTCACTTATAATTGGGCACTATCCCAAAAGGCATGTCCCATGAAAGTCTTCACTTACCAGGAGATTGGGATAGATGTGAGGACATCCTACTGGGACTCTAGGTAAGAGAAATATAGGTTATGGGGAAATAGAAGGACGCAGAGGGTCCTAGAAACCTACAAGAAGAACATTGTGATGGGTGGACCAGGGCCCAGGGGAGTCTGCTCAAACTATTGCATTAACCAAGGACAATATAAGTAGTAAACATCAAACCCTTACTCTGATCTAGCCAATGGACAGGACATTCTCCACAGTTATGTGGAGAGGGGGGACTGACTCTGACATGAACTCTGGTGCCCCATATTTGACCACATCCCCTTGGTGGGGTGGCCTGGTGGCACTCAAAGAAATAATAAGCAGACTACCAAGATGAGACTTGATAGCCTATGACCATATAGTGGGGGAGGAGGTCCTCCTTGGTCATATACCTAGAGGAGGGGAATAGGGTGAAAATGGGAGGGAGGGAGGAATGGGAGGATACAAATGATGTGATAACAATTGAATTGTAATCTGAATAAATAAAAAAACCAACAAAACACAAGTGCTGCTGATTCTCAGGTAAGAGGAGTCCACACTGTGTGGAGCACGGTTGGGTCTGACCTCTAACTACTCCAGGAATCCACAGAAAAGTCCCTGGGTGCTTGAAGGCTTGTGGGAAATCTTCAAAGTCTGGCCACTCGCCTGTCTGGGTGCTGCACCTGGGGTCTGTGTCTGAGACTGAACTGGCCTATAAAAGATGAGTGTCTGGGTCTTCTAGGCCAGAGGAGACCCCACAGACTTGAACACTGGTGGATCTGACCTCAGATCACCCAGTCAATCCATGGAAACTTCCTGGGTCCACACAAGCACTGGCATGGACCTCAAGATCTAAGCATAGACCTACCAGTGGCACTCAGCATCTGTGCTCTGTGTCTCAGACTGAACCATTAGCTATAAAACACCATTGTCTCAGTCTTATAGCCAAAATGAGACCCCATGGACTGGAACACAAGTGGATCTGACCTCAGGTCACCAAGCTGGTCAATGGAAAATTCCTAGCTCTGACCTCAGTTCACCTGTATGATCTACCAGAAGAGTTCCCTGATCCCTGAGGGGTCCCAAGCTATAGCCACTCACCCAAGAGCTGTCTCAATGGCCAGTAAAGGAGACCAGAAACTACAGCCCAACACCAAAGACAGACAGATGGCTAAAGGCCAACATAAAAACACAGACAACTAAAGGCAAGGTAATATGGCATCTCCAGAACCCAGTTATCCCAATGTAATCCGCCCTGAACATTCTAGCACACCTGAAACACAACACAAAAAAATGACCTCAAAGCTTTCCTTATGAAGATGATAATGGAAGAACTGAATAAACTCAATAAAGAAATACAGGAAGACACAGCCAAACAGATTGAGGCCCTTAGAGAGGCCATGAAAGTGGCCTATATAGAGGAACTAAATTATCCACTGGAAGAAATTCAGGAAAATGCAAACAATCAGGTGAAGGAAATCAATAAAATGGTCCAAGTCTAAAGATGAAAATGGAAAAAATGATAAAAGCACAAACTGAGGAAAGCCTGGAAAAAGAGAACTTAGAGAAGAAAACAGGAATTGCAGAGGTAAGAATGACCATCAGAATGCAAGAGACGGAGGAAAGAATCTCAGGTGCAGAAGATGCAGTGGAAGAATTTGATGTTACCATCAACGAAAATATTAAATCGAAAACATTCCTGACACAAACATCTAAGAAATCAAGGAGCTCCACAAGGAGACCAATGGAGTCAACAAATCCGGGCAGAGGAGCGGTGCTACAGAGACTGATGTACCAACCAAGGACGATCCATGGTGAGGACCTGGACCCTCTGCTCGGATGTAGTAGGTAGGCAGCACAGTCTCCTTGTGGGTCCAATAATATGGGGAGTAGGGACTACTTCTGACATGGACTCTGGTGCCTACACATTGATCACTTCCCCCTGGTGGAGCAGCCTTGCCAAGCCACAAAGGAAGAGGATACAGGAAGTCCAGATGAGACTTGAGAGGGTGAGGTCAGATATTAGGGGAGGAGGATGCCCCCTTTATGATAAAAATAATAAATAAATAAATAAACAAGTAAATAAAAGTAAAAAAACACAATGATAGCACTTTTTGGTGAGGATGTGTAGAAAGGGGAATATTCCTCCATTGTTGGTAGGAGTGCAAATTTTCAATCACTCTGGAAATCAATCTGGCACTTTCTCAAGAAATTGGGAATAGCTCCACCTCAAGACCCAGCTATACCACTCATGGGAATATACCCAAAAGATTCTCTACCGTACAACAAGGACATTTGCTAAACTATGTTCATAGCTACCTTATTTTTAATAGCAAGAATCTGGAAATAACCCACATTTCCCTCAACTGAAGAATAAGAAACCCATACCCAGAAGATGCACTACCACACAACAGGGGCATATGCTCAACCATGTTCATAGCTGCCTTATTCATAATACCCAGAACATGGAAACAGCCTATGTGTCCCTCAGTAGAAGAATGGATAAAGAAACTGTGGCACATTTACACTATGGAATACTACTCAGCTATTAAAAACAAGGAATTTCCGAAATTTGTGGACAAATGGATTGAACTAGAAATTATTATAATGAGTGTGTTCACCCAGAAGCAAAAAGAGTTAAATGGTATATACTCACTTATATCGAGACACTAGTCCAAGGGGTACATCCCCATGAAAAACTTTACCTACCAGGAAAGTGGGTCAGAGGGGAGGACATCCTATTGAGACTTTAGGTGTGAGAAGCCTGGGAGAATGAGGAAATAGAAGGATCCAGAAGGTCCTGGAAAACTACAGGCGGGCCTGGGCCCTGGGGTCCTCCTCAAACTATGGCACCAGCCAAGGAAAATATAGGCAATAAACTTCAAACCCCTACCCAGACTAGCCGATGGACAGGACATTCTCCACCGTTAAGTGGAGAAGGAGATCTGACTTTCACACAAACTCTGGTGCCCCATATTTGACCATGTCCCTTGGATGGGGATGCCTGGTGGCACTCAGAGGAAGGATAATAGGTCACCAAGAAGAGACTCGATACCCTATGAGCATACACAGGGGGAGGAGGTCCCCCTCAGTCACAGACATAGGGGAGGGGAATGGGGGGGGGAAGCGGGAGGGAGGGAGGAATGGGAGGATACAAGGGATGGGATAACAAACTGAGATGTAATATGAATTAATAATAAAAAAAGGAAAAAAAAAAGAATAAGAAACCCAATGGAATACTACTCAGCTATTAAAAACAAGGGAAACATGCAATTTTCAGGCAAATGGATGGAGCTAGAAAAAAAAATCATCATGAGTGATGTATTCCAGACCCAGAAAGCACACGTGGTATGTACTTTCTTATAAGTGTATTTTAGCCATATATTATAGGATAACCATAGTAAAATTAACAGACTCAAAGAAAATAGGTAACAAGAAGGACCCAAGGGTGGATTCTTTTTTTTTTTAATTAGAGATATGAAGTGATTTTATTTTTATTTCCTTTGCTTTAAGCCAATCATGAAAATTTCACAGTGATTTCAGGGATGGGGCAGAAGTTGGGTGCCATTCAGAAGGATCAAGGATGTGGCCTGGTTGGCCCGAGAAGTTGAAGCAGGGAAGGCCACACTGGGGAAGGTGCAGGAGCATGGAAGGCCCCACTGAGAGCAGGAAAGCTGGTACGCAATGTCCTCAGACGATTCTAGCTTTTATAGCTCAATCAGGCCATCACGGGCAGTGGCCAGTGAGCTGGTGATCAGCCTTGGAGTTGCCCTCAGCAGAGACAATGGCTTCCTTCTGCTGCCACTCGGCCATTTCCACCACAAATCTGGCCCTCTCTGCTTTCTGCTAACCCACCTACCTGTTTGACTTCCACCACTTCTGCGAACTTCTTCCCGAAGGTCAGATGTGTCAGGGACACGTCATTCAGGATGAGCCCAAATGTTGCCGCTCTCTCTGTGAGGTCATCGCTCACCTGCCTGGAGACCACCAGCTCTTGCTGGGTAATCAATTCTCCAGTGTCGAAGGGAACCAACACCGACTTGAGGATCTCTGTGGTGAGCAGCACCTGCTCATCGTAGTCCTCGCTGATGCTGGTGAAGATACCAGGAAGCTGGCTGGCCATCGGCCGGGAGAGGATGTGCATTGTGGTGTTGACGTTCTACAGATCGTTCCTGCCAGTGATGACTGGGTACATTCCGTGGTCGAGAGTGGCAGTCGGAGATAATTGGTTTCTGTACCCAAGGGATGAGGAAGTGTGAGTCCCTTCCCATACCACAATGTCCTGTACTCCACGGCATCGGTGGAAAGATGACAGCTCTGTGCCTGGCATCCACGTTATAGAAGGCAGAGTTCATTCACGATGCCTCCTGCCACTGTTAAAGCCAGGCAGAACTTTCCAACGGACCCAGACACCTTGGCAGCCATGGCTCCTGTTGCATGTACTCACGCCTGCTTTCACTCTGACCACCATATGAATTCCCCAGCCCAAGGATGGATTCTTAAATATTACTCAGCAGTGGACATGGTTAAAGAGAGGGAACAAGGTAAGAGAGGGAGCTCAATACAAGACCTGGGGAGAGTGGGAGTGGGAAGACAGAGGGCTTGCAGAGAGAAGAGAAAATCTAGGCGGGGGCTTCTCTGTGACAATCTATAATAGAGCTGTGATAGGGTAGGCTCCTGGGAGGATGTGAGGGTGACTCTAGCTGTAACTCCTAGTAGCAGGTCATGGAGACTGAAAAGGCCACCTCTAAGTAGACACAACTCCTAGTGAAAAGGGGTAACACCAACCCACCCACAAAAACTTGCGCTCAAAACTTACCTTGCCTACAAGAGGTGCAGCAACAAAAATATAGCTGAGAGTGAAGGAATGTCCAGCCAATGCTTGGCCTAACCTGAGACCCACCCCGTGAGAGACAGCCAGCCCCTGACAGTGTTAACAATACTCTGACATGCTTGCAGATAGGAGCCTAGCAATAATCTACTTGGTCGACTTTTTGTCCCATCATTCCTATATATTTCTTTCTTTTCAACCCCTATCTCCATACCTAAGAACGAAAGATAAAGGAAAAGAGTCTAACCTCGTTTTCTCTCTGAATAAGACCAATAATAACTTATAAACAACTCCCAATGACAATAAACATCTATAGCCCATGAAAGCAACCAAAAACCTACCCAATCCTCAAGAAAAATGGAGCGTCTTTCTCTTAAAGTTCCTTCCAGGTGATTTGAGGTAAATAATACCTATGTAGGGGCCCAAATACAATTTGGAAAAAATGGTTAAACAAGCTAGGAATAATATTTGTGGTCCAGTCCCTAAATGTTGAGAAATTCCAGGCTTAATATAAGTCCCTGTGTGGGACAGTCTGGAATTCTGGACCAATTGGGATCAGGAGCCTTCTTTGACGCTGTCCTTTTCTGATGAGGAACAGCAACCGAAGCACTTGGGGCTGGAACATGAAGGATGCAGGATGTCAGCATCTTGGCATGCTGGAGGAATGAATCCTGTCAGGTCTGATCCAGTGTCAGTGTCTGGTTCTTTAACTCTGAAAACATATTTCTCACAAGCCTTATGCAGTCCTAATACTATAAATGTATGAGGTGTGCAGGATGCACAGAACAATTAAGGGTGGTTTTCTGCTCTTTGTATGAGCAGAAGAAAGGCATCTGTAAATCTTCATTCATGCCATATGAAGGATGGCATTTAATAATAAGTCATGGGGATTCTTTAACCAACAAGAAGCTTTGGCTATGCATAGGCATTCATGTCTCAGCCAGTCTCAGAGCTATTCCCATGTAGTGGGATTAGCAATGTAAGTTAACTATTTGTTCTGCAGTGTGAATTCATGTTAAGTATAGACTAACTTAAGTCTCTCTTTTATCCAGGTCTGTTTCATTTTGACCTCTTCCAAAGAGGAAATATAACATCACCATTGACAATGGACATACAATTATCATATTGAAATCAAAACAAGATTGTATAGTTCTAAATGTCCTTCTCTAGGCCCTATGGCCCTGATGTGTAGGCCAGGATGCGACCTGTTTCCTGAGAGAATGTATCTCATTTTAGAGACACTGAGCAAAAGAAAAGGCAGTAAGTTTTAAGTAAATTTTAAACTCTCACTTTATCTTAGAGTTTATGCATACCCTATGCATCTTTTACCAGGGTTTCCACATTTGGTGAGGGTGGTTTTGTCTCACCTCTTCTCTCCTAGGGGATGGATGCTTCCACCTTTTAGTTCTAAATGTCCCTTTCTAGGCTCTATGGTGCCTGATGCATAGGCTAGGCCGCTACCTGGTTCCTGAGAAAATGTATCCCGTTTTAGAGACAAGCTGGTTGCCCTGAGCAAAAGAAAAGGCATTAAGCTTGCCCTTTTAAGCATATGAACTGTAGCCTTTGAGTTTCCCAACTCAAGTTGAGGGATCCAACTATGCTAATGTGTAGTATGTCACCTGTAAGTCCTCTGTGTCTTTTTGCATCTGGTGTTACTGCCACCTGTCCCCCGTAAAAGTAGTTCATGTTTAGAGGGATAATCTGGCTGCCAGAGTGGTGACACTTCAACTGAGCATACAGAGGCTTTTCGACATGGGAGGCATGCAGCTAGCATGTCTGTTTCCTTGCCCAAACTTGGTCCTTAAATTGACCAACAGAACACATCTTATTGGCCAATTACCCTTTGGCACCAGTTCTCCCAATGGAAGTTCCACTTTTAAGAAGATTGGCTGGCCTTTTTAAGAGCAGTTACATCATTTTTCCTTACATAAACCTAAGAATAGTAAGGACATATAATCCATTATTAAGAAAAAGGAACAGAGCTAGTAAATTTAAGGAAAAATTCATCAATTTAAATCCTAGGCTGTCTCTGCAAGTAATTTACCTTATCAGCAGTGGGTCACACCCTGTCTTACTGTAGAGACTAGGCTGGTCTACAACTCAAGTGTTCCGTCTATCTTTGTCTCCATTGTGTTGGTATTAAGGGCATTTGCCACCACTACCCTGTTTAACTATTTCATCTCAATTCCAGTCAAAATCTTTAGAAATCTCAAGCAATACTCAAGCAAGGAAACAAGAAAATTCTAAGCCTTGGGTTGGTTGTGCCAATTTAAGCTTCAGTTAGTGAAGCCCTGCCCACCATTCCTTGGAATTTAATTATTGCCATCTCTTTTTGGTGGACCCTTTCCCGAAAAAGCTGACAAACATCTTGTAACTAAGGAGTTTGGAATTCCAGCTTCTATCAATTCTGTGGAAGGAATGTGACTTTGCCTCAGGCTGGGCCCAAGGTGAAAGTAGTCTTGGGTAGCTTGACCCCAATGAAATAAATATCTTAGATAGACTCAGAAAGAGAGGAAGTTTCAACCCGGGGTATGGTATTGCAAAAAAGACCATGATTCGAAGGAAGAGGACATTGAGGAACTGGAGTGAGAGAGAGCAGAGATTCCTGCCCATAGCTTGGGGAGTTGGAGAGGCAAGGAGTGAGCAGGGGAGGAGAAGGCTGGAGTTCGGGCAAGGAGTGTGTGGACTTCTTCTGTCGGGCAGAGGACCTGTGAGATTCCCAGAGAATTATGCCAAGTGATTCACCCCGCAGAACTGATACCCAGAAGATTTCATTCTTTAATCTCCTTTCCCTCCTGTTTAAGATAGTCGAGCTGTAAGGAAGATACCTTTGTTTAATAAATTCATAATAAAGTTTAATTGCTAAGGAAACAGAGTCAACACAACTCTATGGAGAAGAGTTTGGTTCTTTCTTCCCTTTTTGTAGCCAGTAACTTAACCTCACATATCTTGGCTCTCAGCCTTTCTCCCTGACCTTTTTTAGACAATGTAGAAGTGTGACTATGACTAAGCACATTGCAAACAAATTTATCAATGCCAAAACAAAGCCAAAAAAAGATCCAGGAGCCTTCTGTCATGGTGCCTTGGGGAGGGACCGTGGCAGTCTCTATTTTATTATTTTTCTAGGTGGTTCACTCCATTTCCCAGGCCAGTTTATAAGACTGCCAGCCTCTTAGTTCCACCTCTCCAACCTGCCATGTGTCTGCAGCCATCTCTGCTCTGTGAGAGTTGAGCCTGCAGTCATCTAGGGGCTGTGCCTGTGAAATGACCGGGCCCATGGATACTCTTTGGGAGCTATTCTCCCCTGTCAAACTATGACAAAATATTCTGAAGGGTGTGGCTACCTGAATTTAGTTGGGCGCCAATTTGTTGTTAAATTACCAGTATAGTCTAATAATGTTTATTATTATGCCTATAATTATTATTATAGCAGTATTTTCTAACCTGCTAGCAATCAATCAAGACACAGACACCTGTTATATTTTTAAATAGCGTTAGTTAACCTGGGGGAGGGCAGATAGTAATGTCCTAAACTACTTCCCATAGTGCGGCAGTTATGGAAAACCTGTCTGAATCCCATGCCATCTGCTTCTAATAATGTCTATCAAGTTACCTCCCATCCATAATCCCATTACTAGCTAATGTTGTTCATCTGGGCCAAATCCTCCATCCACACTGGCCATGAGCTTCTCCTCCACCTAACCCCTCATGGTACAACCTTCTTCTCTTCTCCAGGTCTCCTCCCAAGATTCTCTCTCTCCTCAAGCCCATTAGCCACGCCCATTCCATTTGCCCTGCCCAGGTGTGATGGCCATTTATTGGTCAAATAGGTTAGGCTCTAGGCAAGGTGCTGGTGAGTCACAGAAGCAGCAAGCAGTAATTAGCATCAAAAATCACATCATCAGATCAACCTCCAACAATAGTCATTTAAAACTCCAATTCCAGGGCGTCGAATAACTTCTTCTGGACTCTGCAGGCACCATACATGCACATCTTTATGATCGACTATTCTTATGTGCGTCTTGGAAACAAAATCTGCATCATATTCTTGGTCGAAACTACTTGGTAACAATGGGATTCTAATGCCTTTGTTTTGGTGAAGTCTATCCCAGGAGAAATTTCCTAGACCCAAGCAAAGTTCAAACCTATATCTCAGGCATTTGTACAAATATACAGTCCTGAGACAGATACTGTTGAGTCTTTTGCTTGTATTTTATTTTTGTGGGCCTTTTGTTCATTTTCTTTGCCTATGGTGTACATGATCTGATCAGTGCCCCTTGGCTGGGTGGGCTTACAGACTGTCTTGATGAGACCTGATAGGCTGTGGCCAGACAGTGGTGGTGGAGGGACCCAACCCCATCAAGTGGTCTAGAAGAGGGGAATAAGGTAGAAAAGGAAGGGAGGGCAGGAACAGGAAGAGCGAGGTGATAACAGTCAGATGTAATGAGAATAAATAATAATAAATAAAAATTTTTTTTGAAAAGCAGCAAAATTCCTTTATTTCCAAATTACACATGGAACTGAAATATAAATGACAGAGGCAGGTTTTGGTGAAAGAAGAGCCTCTTGGCCTGCTGGATCTCATCTGGGTCCCAATAACATTCTGGAAGACATTTCTAAGAAACTCTATAGCTCTATATAACTTCCTACAAGAAACACCCTATTAAACTTTGCTTAGGATATTATTACTAAAATATATATTCACTTAAGTATCAAGCAACAGGAAAGCTGAAGTTTGAGGTCATGGGTTTAAGTCTTATCTTCTCCATTTAGTGCCTTTTTCCGATATGCCAGCTTTGCAGCTGTTGCAGCCAAGCCTATTTCAGCGGAGGCAACTCTGGTGCTGTCGTGCGCAGGATGGTCCTGTCTCGGTAACGTTGGGGTCACACATGCCCTGGGAGTCCTTGGAGCATCATCTGATATCTTCCTTTTCCTTGGTGGAGGTTTCAAAACAGGGTCATTGTACTCCTCATCAGACTCCAGGATTATGTAGATACACTCAGAACCCTTGAAGCCTGATCCGGAGCTGCCCCCACTGGCACTGTCCCCCTTACTCTTCGGTCTCCAGTATTTTAGCCGTTTGATGGGCCATTTTCTCGGGGCGTGCTGAGAAACAGGACTCTTAGACACTGCTCCCAAGGCACTGCTGGAGCTCTCATTGCCTTGGCCCTGCTCCCCACTCAAAAGTGCCTGAGGGGTAGAGGGAGCTGGTGAAGGAGGTGAGGAGTGCAAATCAGCCACCAACACACTGTCCTGTGTAGCCTTCTTGTTTCTGGAAGAGTCTAGGTCCTCGGTGAAGACAACACATCCAGGTCCTCCCACCTGTTTCCTGGCCTTAAGTGGATCAAAATTCCTATCAGATCCACTCCCGTTGCCATGCTTCCCTTCAACCCCTTCCACCATTTCCTCATCTATTTTATGGCTGTTCTCAGTGGTGATCTCAGCTTCCCCTGGTTCAATAATTTGGTTTTCATCAGAGCAAAACTCCACACGGGGCACATTTGGGGAAAGTTTTGGGCTTACTACCAGACTCACTTCCTTTTTGCCCAATCTCTTTTCAGTGAGCAGCTCCTTGTTTGATTTCAAGTCCAAGTTACCTCCTATCACCTGCCCTTCCACCATCCTGGAATTACCTTTCTTCTTCTTCTTCATGATTTTGGCTCTCCAAGAGTTGGAGAGGCTCCTCTTCATCTTCTTGGTACTTCTATTAGCCTTCAACGGAGACACTGGGTTATCACTCTCATTAAAGACTTTGTTTGATTCTGAGGCATTATCTGAGCCATTCAAGCAGGCAGCGCCTAGCTTTAGTGCTTGAGGATTGTTTACATCCATGAGATTATCGCCATGGTAGCATGGACTCTCCCTGCCCTTTTGTTCTGTCTTCTTGAAGATGTCTTGGTGCTTTGGGCCTTTCTTTTTTGAACCACTTTTGGAGGGCACTGCTAACGTAGGCTTGGATAATGAGGCAGAATGAGTTGGCCTACTTAAGGAAGAGGAATTGGTATGAAAGAGCATCGGGAGCCCAAAATTAGTGCTCGGCTTCTGGATGTCTTCAACCAGATGGATCTCCCTATCCAGATCTTCCATGAGCTGTGTGGTCTGCACTGTCTTCGGGATCTCATCCTCATGATCTGGCAGAACTTCTTTCCTTGTCCAGGCCCGAAAGGCCAAGCTCAGAGCTTTACCACCACAAACCAAGTAGGAGGCAGGAGACCTCCCGTTCTCTCTCAGACCTCCCAAGAGGTCCAGGATGTGCTGTCCCACATGCCAGCAGATGGTCTCGAAGCTGGGAAACTTAAAGAAGGCTGGGGTAGTCAGCTGCCTCCCAGTCTCATATGCTTTGAGCTGCATTTCAATATTAAGACTGTGTAAGAAGTTTCCCCCAAATGCTAGGCAGTCCACAGGGGTGAGCACAGCATGGATCCATCCTGTAGGAATGAAAAGTGTCTGTCCTTGCTTCACAGGACACTTGTAACACTTGTCCACCTGGTCACCAAAGAACATCTCTTTCTTATGAGAGGAGTTGCTCCAACACTCAAAAAGAGTCAGATTAGCATCTGTTGGGTGGATCAAATAGAAGATCTTTTCACCCTTAAGTACATGGTACCAGACTGATGTGCCACCAAATTCAATGTGAAAATCTGTATAGCTATCCTGCACACTCATAAAGCAATATTTTTGTATATTGGGTCTCTCAAAGCCACACTCTCCTGGCCATAAGTTTTCAATCCAGGAAAGCTTTTGAACTATCTTGGGCATCTCTACTATATTAGAAAGCTTTGTATTAGAGAATTCCAAATTAATAACATTGAAGGTTTTCCCCCTCTTCTTGCTGTAATAATATTTCACAAAATCACCTAGCATCATCTTGCAGCTAGCCTGACGGGCCACATCAATCACATCAATCTCTTTGTCAGAACCAACATGTTGTTCCACATCTCTGACAGTGAATGACGTTGGGGGAAGTGTCATCCCCAGCCCATCCTTCTTTAAGATAAGGATGGGTTTACTGAAGCTATTCTTTTCCAGGAATTCCACTGTCAAC